>NC_088238.1:30801208-30881208 GCF_036934945.1 Oncorhynchus masou masou
CTGCATTGGTATCAGGAGTCTGATGGTGCTATGGTGTGATAAGTGTGTCTGCCTTGATGTCAGCTTTGCACACTCTTGGCATTCTTTCAACCAGCTTCATGAGGTAGTCACCTGGAATGCTTTTCCAACAGTCTTGAAGGAGTTCCCACATATGCTGAGCACTTGTTGGCTGCTTTTCCTTCACTCTGTGGTCCGACTAATCCCAAACCATCTAAATTTGGTTGAGGTTGGGGGATTGTGGAGGCCAGGTCATCTGATGCAGCACTCCATCACTCTCCTTCTTGGTCAAATAGCCCTTACACAGCCTGGAGGTGTGTTGGGTCATTGTCCTGTTGAAAAATAAATTATAGTCCCACTAAGCCCAAACCAGATGGGATGCTGTGGTAGCCATGCTGGTTAAGTGTGAATTCTAAATAAATCATAGACAGTGTCACCAGCAAAGCACCCCCACACCATAACACCTCCTCCTCCATGCTTTACGGTGGGAAATACACATGCAGAGATCATCCGTTCACCCACACCATGTCTCACAAAGACACGGCGGTTGGAACCAAAAATCTCCAAGTTGGATTCCACCGGTCTAATGTCCATTGCTCGTGTTTCTTGGCCCAAGCAAGTCTCTTCTAATTATTGGTGTCCTTTAGTAGTGGTTTCTTTGCAGCAACTGGATCATGAAGGCCTGATTCACAAAGGCTCCTCTGCTCAGTTGATGTTGAGATGTGTCTTACTTGAACTCTGAAGCATTTATTTGGGCTGCAATTCCCGAGGCTGGTAACTCTATTGAACTTATCCTCTGCAACAGAGGTAACTCTGGGTCTTCCTTTCCTGTGGTGGTCCTCATGAGAGCCAGTTTCATCATAGCCATTGATGGTTTTTGCGACTGCACTTGAAGTTCTTGAAATGTTCCGTATTGACTGACAATCATGTGTTAAAGTAATGATGGAATCCCCCCCCCCCACACACACACCTTGTCACAACACAACTGATTGGCTCAAACGCATTAAGAAGGAAATAAATTCCACAAATTGACTTTCAACAAGGCACACCTGTTAATTTAAATGCATTCCAGGTGACTACCTCATGAAGCTGGTTGAGAGAATGCCAAGCGTGTGCAAAGCTGTCATTAAGGCAAAGGGTGGCTATTTGAAGAATCTCAAATATATTTTGACTTAACACTTTTTTGGTTACTACATAATTCCATAGTTTTGATGTCTTCACTATTATTCTACAATGTAGAAAATAGTACAAATAAAGCAAAACCCTTGAATGAGTAGGTGTTCTAAAACTTTTGACCGGTAGTGTATTTACATTTTTGACAAATTTTACTTCACTACATTCCTAAAGACAATAATGTACTTTTTACTCCATACATTTCCCTGACACCCAAAAGTACTCGTTAAATTTTGTATGCTTAGCAGGACAGGAAAAATGTTCCAATTCACTCACTCCAATTCATTCACTTATCAAGAGAACATCCCTGGTGATCTCAACTGCCTCTGATCTGGCATACTCGCTTAACACACATGCTTTTAGAAAACAATTACCTGAGTGTTGGAGTGTACCCCTGGCTATCCTTAAAGAAAATGGTACCGTCTGGTTTGCTTAAAATATAAGAAATTTGCAATGATTTATACTTAAGTATATTTGAGCAATTACATTTACTTTCGATACTGAAGTATATTTAAAACCAAATACTCAAGTAGTGTTTTACTGGTGATCTTTACTTTTACTCAAGTATGGCAATTGGGCACTTTGTACACCACTGGCAGGATGAAAAGGGGCCACAAAATTGTAAACCACTTAAATGATTCTTCTAGAAAAGTCTTTTGAAAATACAAAGCTCTCGAAAGTATCTTGTTCAAAAAAAAATACTGTATATGTCAGAGTTGTGTGTATAGGTGGCAGGGAAGTCAGGCGCAGGAGAATCAAACTTGGGGGAATGGAGTAGTTTAATAACTTACAAAAACATAACTCCAAAACCATGAATAAAACAAAACAAAGTGGGTACGAGGACTCGTCGCGCACCAATACAAACACGAATACTGAACAACAAACAATCTCTGACAAAGACATGAGAGGAAACAGAGGGTTTAATACACAACAGGTAATGAATGGGATTGAAACCAGGTGTGTAGGAAGACAAGACAAAACCAATGGAAAATGAAAAATGGATCAATGATGGCTAGAAGACCGGTGACCGCCGAGCACCGCCCGAACAAGGAGAGGCATCGACTTCGGTAGAAGTCGTGCCGAGCACCGCCCGAACAAGGAGAGGCATCGACTTCGGCAGAAGTCGTGCCGAGCACCGCCCGAACAAGGAGAGGCATCGACTTCGGCAGAAGTCGTGCCGAGCACCGCCCGAACAAGGAGAGGCATCGACTTCGGCAGAAGTCGTGCCGAGCACCGCCCGAACAAGGAGAGGCATCGACTTCGGCAGAAGTCGTTACAGTACATTAGCGTGTAGTTCCGCCCAGAGGGTTAATGGACAGAGAGTTAATTGAACTGCCTCTCCTGTTCCACAGCTAAAACAATGGAGACGTTCTAACTGCTGAGCTCGAGCTGCTGTCAGTCTGTCCAGCGGCCTCCGCTGGCACACAACCAGTCCTCATGTTACTGTTACTATGTTTAACCAATACTCCCAGCCTCACAAGGCCCAGGTCCACCCCTTAACAGAGAGAGAGAGAGTTAACGTTGGAGTGAGGAAGGGAGAGGGAAAACAAATATAGTTCTCGAGATAAAGTGATCGCTGGTTATTGTCAGAGGGAAAGTGCAGCACCCGGAACACCATCTCTGCTCTCATCCCTCCATTCGTTCTTAAAATAACAGAGAGAGAGAGATACACACGTCGAGGGCTCTCATCTAAAACTCAGCGAGGACTCGGCGAAATAGAGAGTTCTTCGGTGAAGGAGGGCAGGACCTTGTTTCCACTCATCCCTGTCATTCCTCTATCCCTACCTCACCCCTCTCACGGTACAGGGAGTGTTAAGGGGATTAGATCATTGGCCGTGTCAGAGAGTAGCGGAGAGAGAGACCACAGGAATAGACTGCTGCTACATCACGCTTTGATGGAGAGAGGGTTGAGAGAAAGAGAGGGGGAGCGAGAGAGAGAGAGCAAGAAAGCAGTCAGCCTATGACATCGGTCAGTGTGGGAGTTGGAAGGTTTACATAGAGACATCCCTGACAGACAGAGAGAGAGAAATAAGAGAGATAGAGGGGTGAGAAAACGAGAGAGAGTATACAAAAATAAACAAGAGGGCAGTTTGTCCAGCGGAAGGCTGACTGTCCGTAAAACAAAAGACAATAGATCACCAGGCTAATTAGGTGGTTCAGCCTCCATCCCTGCCTGTATTAGAGGGTCAATAGGAGTCACTCAGCTTCAGGGTTGTGAACCCGCATGAAGAAAATATTTCAGTTTACTATGGAATACTAAAGGACTTACACACGGTAGTATCCCTTGATCATGTGTAATACTTAATATTGAATGTTGTAGCATTCTAATAGAATACTACAGTAAATACTGCAGTATTATCCACAAAACAAACATCACAACACAGAAATAAAGTAACATTACAACTCAGCGTCAGTACTGCTCTCTGCTGGATCGCTCGTCTACTGGTTTATTTGTTCATTGGTTCATTCGGATGCCCATTAGCTTTTGCCGAAGCAGCATTGTTAGGGATACAAGTATTCTGTGTGTATCCTGTGTGTGTATTTATTTTCTCTCCTTCTCCCCTCCTCACAGGTGGCAATCATCATTCCCCAATCAGTCGCTAATCAGAAGACACACCTCCTCCTATTTCCATTATCCAATCACATCCCATTTCCCTTGGTTTATAAACCCATTCAGTTGTTTCCTCTGAAGCTCCATCTCTCTGTCAAAAAAAATACTACAGTAATGTCTGCAAGAACACTACAGTAAATACTATAGTCTGCAAAAACACTACAATAAATACTGTAGTATTTATACCATAGTATACTATAGTCATTTTTTATGTGGGAAATCCCTGTAACTTTCCCCAAAAATCCAGAAAACCTTTTTTGAAGGATCCTGGATTTACTGCTTATTCATCTCTGTTTAGGGAATCTTCCGACCAGGACTTCTGGAAAACCTGGGAATTTGGGGAAAGTTACCGGAATTTTGCAACACTTATTCAGATGGAGGGATAATGCTAGATGGTAGAGAGGTGATCATATCTAGATTATAGAGGTTGTTGTGGCCTCTGGGGTGTGTCATATGACAGGTGGTCCAGTGGCCTTCTCTGTCTTGCTGGAGGGCAACTCAGCGAGTGTACTGTATTGTCAGTAGTGAAGCAGCTCCAAGCGGAGAGTGAGTGTGTGTGTGTGTGTGTGTGTGTGTGTGTGTGTGTGTGTGTGTGTGTGTGTGTGTGCATGTGTGTGTGTGTGTGTGTGTGCGCGTGCATGTGTGCGAGAGAATATGAGTGTTTCTGTGTGTGGATGAATCTTTAATGGTGGGCCTAATCTTTATTTAATCAGGCACTATTCTGAGCGCCTATCTGTGAGGACCCTGCGGCGGACAAAGAGAGAGGGATAGAGGGAACATCAAGAAGAGAGAAGAAAGGGGCAGTTGTTCAATGTTGTGAGAGTCAGGTTGCCAGGTTGGTTGCTGGCAGTCCACAGTATTGCCATGCCAGCTAAGCCCTGTGAATGGCGGCCCACTGGAGATAAGCTGATCAGAATGAGACAGACCCAACATTCACCCAGTAGCCAGACCCAGCGGTCGAACACAACAATAGAAATACTCTAATGGCAGCCCAAAGTCCACTCCACAAGATATTAAAATGGAAGTGGTGTTTTCTGAGCTGCGCAGGGAACATCCCAATAACACATTGCTCTGTAGGCCTACTAATATAGACTGTGTGTGCATGCGTGTGTGTGTGTGTTGGGAGGGGAGGCATATGGCTTAGGGGCTGCATTCCTGATTAAACTCGATGATGACTCAGGTCTAAGCTCGGCTGGTGTGTTTGTGCATGTGTGCAATATTTTGTGTGTGTGTGTGTGTGTCTGTGTGTTTGTGTGTATCAGGGCATGAATACACGCAAGCAGATATTACATGATGATGCAGATTTAGTCCTCTGCTGGACTCAGCAGGGAAATGAACTGCTGTGGACCCTCTGCATGCATGTCTGTCATATTGTTATTCACATGTTTGTATGTGTGCCTGTCTTGGCTTTCACACAGTGTGTGTGTGTGTGTGTTTGGGAAAAGAGAGAGCAAGAGTAAAGCCCTAGTGCAGTAGTATCAACATCTGTCATCCCCTCGTGGCAAGCTCTCTCTCTCTCTCTCTCTCTCTCTCTCTCTCTCTCTCTCTCTCTCTCTCTCTCTCTCTCTCTCTCTCTCTCTCTCTCTCTCTCTCTCTCTCTCTCTCTCTCTCTCTCTCTCTCTCTCTCTCTCTCTCTCTCTCTCTCTCTCTCTCTCTCTCTCTCTCTCTCTCTCTCAGCCCCCCCCTGCAGAACAGAAATTCCTCCCATTTGTCATATCTAATCAGCAGACAGCCGCCTGCGTGCTTTCAGGGTCTTAGAGCACTAATAACATCACAAGACAAGAATAACATAACAACTCAGCATCAGTACTGCTCTCTGCTGAATCGATTGTTTATTGGTTTATTGGTTCATTCGGATTCACAGTTTCTTTTACATAACAGCAACTATTCTTCCTGGGATTCACAAAAAAAACATAAAACAAGTAGCAAAACACTGATACACTAGCTAGGTTTCCATCCAATTGGCGCCAGATTTTCTTGCAAATGTTCAAAGATCAGAATAAAAACTCTTGTGGTTTTGTAACAGAAAATGTTTGCATTACATAGCGAATGTGCCCTCTCTGGTCTTGGCATATACGCTCTAGTCAACTGTTTGCAGATACAGTGTGGGTTTAGCCTACTGCATTATGACATTATTATGGACAGAAGAGCGAGATTATTTGGATTTGTCAAACGGCAATCTTCGATCACCATGCATCGCCTAGCCAAGCATCGATCACCATGCATTGCCTAGTCAAGCATCAATCACCATGCATCGCCTAGGCAAGCATCATCGATCACCATGCATCGCCTAGCCAAACATCGATCACCATGCATCGCCTAGTCAAGCATAGATCACCATGCATCGTCCAGTCAAGCATCGATCACCATGTAACTAGAATAAGATCCTCAATATTTATTGGAAAGGAGCATCACGCTCATCGCCTTGCACTTTCACCAACCTGTGAAGTTCATAATTTATCATCATAATTTATTTAATCTGTAGCCTAATAAACTGCATGCTTTCCCGAGTCGTAGTGGGAGGACGACTCCAAGTTCATTTTCGATATGATGCTTATTATATCAATATTTGCGCATAAAGACGTTTTCAATGCCATTTCTCGCATAATTAATTGTATCGACACAAAAAGATCCCACCTTGCCTATTTTGTTTTGTGGACATTTAGAAAGTTTACCGATAAATGTGCTGTTTCCATCAGGCCTGTCGTGACATTTCTTGTCCTACGTACTTGACTTGCATAAAAAGTCTGGATGGAAACCTGGTTACTGATATACAAGAACAGTCCCACAAAATGTAAAATACAATGATATAAAAAACAATACAACAACAAAAATGATCTGTGTGTAGATGGTTTTTGTTAGAGTGTGGTAGTGTGCCTGTGTGTGTTTGTGTGTGTGTCATTTCACAGTCCCTAATGTCCCATGAGCTGTTGTTGTTTGTTGCTCTGTTTTGAACCAGCTGCAGCTTTGCTAGGTCTTTCTTTGCTGCACTTGACCATATTACTGGACAGTAATCAAGATGGGACAAGACCAGAGCCTGAACAATTAGCACAGTTGATTTTCTTTGGTCAAAAACAAAGAATATATTTTTTTATAGCAGATGTACTCCTCCCCATCTTCACAACAACTTTGTCAATTTGACTTGACCCTGATACTGTAATTGACCATCCAATGTTATACCTAGGAGTTGAGCTTCCTCAACTTGCCTCGACAGCCAGGTGAGGTTTAGGTCTTAGAGAATGTTTTGAACCAAATACAATGCTTTTAGTTTTAGATGTATTTAAGACCAGTTTATTATTAATCACCCATTCTGATACTTAAGGGGCTCCCGAGTGGTGGAGCGGTCTAAGGCACTGCATCTCAGTGCTGGAGGCGTCACTATAGACCCTGGTTTGATTCCAGGCTGTATCACAACCGGCCGTGATTGGGAGTCCCATAGCGCGGCGCACAATAGGCCCAACCTTGTTCTCCTTGAAACATATATTTTCCTCAATTTCTTTCTCTCTCTGCCCTCTTTCTATAAACAGCTAATTAAATGGTGCTAAATGTACTCTGAGAGCTTCAGATTTAACGCCTCTCGAGAGTTTATACTTTATGCTAGATATGAATATTAGTAATAAATTAATATTATACATATATTCTAAACCCCTCTTGTTCTGCTTTTGTAATTCTCATATTCAGTGTCCGTCTCCCGCTCTCCCCAGGTCTGTTGTGTGTGTCCGTGCTTCCCCCGAGGCGGGGGTCGTTCTATGTAGAGCGTGGGACGGGGGTGTCGGTGGGTACAGTGCTGGCCTTCTGGTGCAGGGAGGGCTACCAGCTGGTGGGCAGTGATAAGATCTCCTGCAGCGTCCGGGCAGGCAAACCCCAGTGGAACAACTTCCTGCCAGTCTGTGAGGGTGAGACATCACAGCTGGTCCAATCCCTCGCTAGCCCTTTAGCTCCAAGCCTCTTCTCCTATTCTGTGCCCATTTTTCCCAGCTCATACCCTCCTTCCCTAACTCCCTTCTCCTAGCGGCTACACATTTCCCCTACCCTTCTTTCCTAGCTCCCACCCCTGCAGTAATCACAGATATTCAGAAATATATCTGAAGCGACATGATACGTGAAAGTAATTTGGCTATCCCTCGATCTGCCTTCCCCTTCAGCCATCCCGAGGCCGGAGGACCGGGGACTGCGCGTGGCCGTGCTGGCCTCGGTGGTCAGTGGCATCGTCATCCTGGCAATGTCTCTCTCCTTCATCATCTGCTGCCTGCAGGAACGCACTGGGAAGGACAGGGGCTCCAGGAGGGGCGGCAGGATCAGGTACACTACGTAGACCCACACGCATTCACAGACGCAGGCAAGCGCACACACACACACACACACACACACACACACACACACACACACACACACACACACACACACACACACACACACACACACACACACACACACACACACACACACACACACACACACACACACACACACACACATTTGAAATGCTTTATTTGAATCCACAAATTAGATAGCAGTCTTCTTATCCGTACAGCAAGGCTGCCCATGACCGCTGGCACAGAGCAGTATCTCGCCAGATGCTTTAGCTTTGTGCGATGCAGGCCTGCAATCTGAATGCATGTACTGTCAACCTGGTCGAGACTCCCAAATATCAGCACTACAAGTTTGCACTGGTAACCAAGGCTGTTCAGGCGTGACACAGGGGTCTGGTATTTCAGCAACTTGGCAGCAAATGCCTGCTCCATGCTGTAGTCAAAAGAGCAACACACTTCCAAAATGAACACCTCCCTCTGGCCTCCCTCCACAACAACAACATCTGGCATATTTGGTATATATCAAAATCATACAGACACGCATACTTCAAACCTTTACCGGAAAGAGGAGACAGAGGTGATATTGATGGAGATGATGATAATTACCTCTCTCCAGGCGTAGAGACACGCGGTCTTCTCGGCGTAGTGAGTGCTGGCTGGAGAGAGAGGAGGGGGATTGGGACACGTTCCCCCCTCCTAAGATCTTCCACCTGTCCCAGCGGCCGGACCTCCGGCTGGCTGCAGAGAGCCCGGTCTACCTGGGGGGCATGGCCGGCTTCGACAACCGCGGATACCTGAGGTGAGAACCTGAGATCTACTGTATGAACCGAAACGTGTTGTAAATATCAATTGGAACCTGCTACTGTATGCACCCACTGTATGCCTAATACATTGGTTTGTAGAGAAATGTTGTTTCCACTGATTCTAAGGTCTCTCGCTCTCTCTCTCTAGGAGTCAGGAGAGCCTACTGAAGGCCACCCTTCCTGGTCTGTTCAGGACGGAGAGTCAGATCATCTACCCCCACGTGGTGCTCCAGAGAGTCCCCACCCCCACCGCCCCGACTGCCCCTACAGCCCCTGTCTACCTCCACAATGTGCCCTCCAACTCTGCCTCCAACTCTGGATGTGCTCCCACACAGCCACACCACATGCCCCCATACCCTACCCCGCAGTATCCCATCCACAACTCCACCCCCCAGCGAGTTCCATGGCAAACGCAGCCCCATTGAACTGTCACTGTCCCCTCTCTCTCTCCCTCTCTGTAGGTCAAGGGTCAAGGAGGAAGGATCAAATAACACACTTTTCCCTAATAAGTGTGCTACTTTTGAGCAGAGCCCTATGCAGTTAACATACATGTTTTGGTCAGAGGTAGCGTAATACATAGGGAATAAGGTGTTATTTGTGATTTGAGAACAGCCCTCAGACCCCTGTCAGTGAGATGCTTCTACTACTGCAAGGATAGATGGATGGGACACGTGCTACTGTACATACTGTATGATATGAACTGACAGACAGACAGACAGACAGACAGACAGACAGACAGACAAGAGGGTCTTTTCCAGCACTTTCTGACTCCTCGCCTCTTCTCTCAGTGGGGAAGCCCTTTCTGCTGTTTCTAGTGTACCTCTACACGGCAGAGAAGGGTTTTCTATCTCTACCATCCTCTCTCTGTCTCCTGTCGACTTTTGGTCCTTTTGTGGTGTCCTCCATTTTCACAAGATCATTCTTCCTATTAGTCTTCTGATTGGTCGAAATCACCCTCAGACCGGGCCTATCAGGACACACTTAGCTGAAGTTCACTTGTTGATGTCCCTGACTGAAGACTGTGAGATGTTGTTTGGCGGTGGTCACCAAGTCTCGCCACCGACCAAAGAAGAGAATGGACTTAGCTGAGTAAAGCTGATGCAGAAATCATCCCCAATACCATGTATGGGTGTATAATATATTTTTCTTAAAGGTCACGAACAGTCAAAATCACGCTTTTCATGAATTTGGATGATATTTGGATGAAAGTATGACGACCCAAGTATGAAAAATGACTGTTTCTTCTTCACTTCTAAAGTTTGATCATAAAGTTACTGGTCCCCACCCCTGGTATCAAACACTTTTAATTCAGGAAGCAGGATTATTAAGGTGTTGGGTGACATCACCCTAATGCTCTCGTTTTAACACACCAATGGTAACACGATATTCTCTTACCTAATTTAAATAAGTACTGCCTTGTAACCAACACTGGAGAAAGCGTGTTTGCAGAGGGGGCGTGGTTTATAGAACTAGATAACTACTCTACTGGTGTTACCTAGTCACTGGCTAGCTAGGTCTTCAGCCAGCGTGGAACTAAAGGGGGAATGGGTCGTTCAGAACCCTGACACAGTTGTCAAGTTAACACATCCTTCGGTGCTGCTGTGAACCGCAACACCGGAAACATGCCAAACGGGAGATGTGTATATATAAAAAAAGATGTATATCACTGATGCGATTTCAATGTTTGATTGAGTAGCTTTGTGTAGCACCAAATTAGCTTGAGAGGATTTTCGTGTAATACCGCTCATTGCATCCAAGTTTCTTGACATAGGCATTTAAAAGAGCTCTCGTTCAAGGCGAGTTCATGAATATCAGCTTCCCGCCCACTCAGCCTGTCTTTTCAAACTTGCTGGTAGTTAGCCATGAGAGAAAAAGTCATTTTCTAAAATGTTTAGCATTTATATCCCAAAACAATATAACGGATGATATTTTTGTCACTCAAAAGGCTATTTTACATGGGAATCAGAATGACTCTTCTGGACCTTATAATGATATCAGAAGGCATTTCAGCAAAGTTCACCCATTATCCCCCCCCCCCCCCCGTTTTGTTCTAAAGCTTTGGACAAAAACATTGGAGAGCTCCTTACTTGTTGTTGAGGTCTTTGTCGTGTGTTTTTCTACGGTGGTGGAACAGTCACACCAACTAACCTGCACTTTATGGATTTTACTGACGGGCTGGCAATAGCAATTCCAAGAACCTTGCACTGATTATTCCTGCAATATGTTTGTATGAAAAATGGTTTCTACCTGAAAACTGATTAAATAGATTTCTGTTTAGTTGAATGTAGTGTTCTGAGAGTATTTTTGTCTCTACATCACCCCTATTTCCATAGCCATCTGCCTTATCCATCATCTGTAATTTCTGCACTATCCAGCAAGGGGAGACCTTTCACAGCAGATCAGTACCATAGAAAACGCTGACATGCTCTGAACCAGCGTTTCACTCTGTCCCGGGGACCCCAACGGGTGCACGTTTTGTTTTTTGCCCTAGCACTACGCACAGCTGATTCAAATAATCAAAGCTCGATGATGAATTGATTACATGAATCAGCTGTGTAGTGTTTGGCCAAGAAAACAAAACGTGCACCCGTTGGGGTCCCCGGGACAGAGTTTGAGAAACAATGTTCTGGACAACATCCTGTATAATGATGGGTGAAATGTGAACAGTAGCTATATCCATCAATAGGTCAATAAAGACTAAGGTAGATTATAAACATAGATATTACAACGACCAAAAAAACTATGCTGGATGAAGCTACATCTCTGTCTGGCTACGGTAGCTGATTTGGAAGGCACATGTAGATGCTAGCCTTAATGACAGGTAGAGTTTTCTTTAATATATCTCCAACAGCCAAATGCTATATCTTAATGTACCTATGAAACATGAGAGACAGGACAGAGTTTGGTTTACTATTTGCATTGAAGCATGGAAAAATCCCAAACCTGCTCATTTGGTTTCTGCACTAATGTTTGTGTGTGTGTGTGTGTGTGAGTGTGTGTGTGTGTGTGTGTGTGTGTGTGTGTGTGTGTGTGTGTGTGTGTGTGTGTGTGTGGGGGTGTGTGTGTGTGTGTGTGTGCGTGTATATGTGTGTGTGTGTGTGTGTGTGTGGGGATGTGTGTGTGTGTGTGTGTGTGTGTGTGTGTGTGTGTGTGTGTGTGTGTGTGTGTGTGTGTGTGTGTGGATATGTGTGTGGATATGTGTGTGTGTGGATATGTGTGTGTGTGTTTGGGTGTGTTGCTCAGGAGATACATTAGGCTATACACACCTTAGAATTTTGTCCAGTGGTAGAGAGGAGCGATAGAGTGATAGACCTGGGAGGCCTCTGCAGTACTGAGGAGATGATGAGATTGAAGAGGGAAAATAATCATTGTTTATTAAACTTTTGTTGTTTCATTACAATCTCAAAGCACGTTAAGCAACAACAACAAAATAAGACATGCTGATGCAATTTTGAAAAACAGATAGTTCCCTTTGGAGATGAAATGGTTGGGGAGGGGGGTAGAGGAAGGAGAGAGAGAGAGAGAGAGAGAGAGAGAGAGAATAAGAGAGAGAGAATAAGAGAGAGAATAAGAGAGAGAGAATAAGAGAGAGAGAATAAGAGAGAGAGAAAGGGAAAGGGGAAACCTAGTCATTTCTACAACTGAATGCTTTCAACTGAAATGTGTCTTCGGCATTTAACCCAACCCCTCTGAATCAGAGAGGTGCGGGGGGCTGCCTTAATCGACATCCACGTCATCTGCGCCCAGGGAACAGTGGGTCAACTGCCTTGCTTAGGGGCAGGATGACAGATTTTTACCTTGTCAGCTGAGAGAGAGAGAGAGAGAGAGAGAGAGAGAGAGAGAGAGAGAGAGAGAGAGAGAGAGAGAGACAGAGAGAGACAGAGAGAGGTGTTCATCCATTGAGAGCAGGAGAATTGGCATCATGACGCTTGAAGCTACAGTCACGTTCTCGTCCTGGCAAACTGTCCTAAACTCTTCTACTACTCCAGCTATCTCAACTACAACCGTGGAGGAATGTCAAAGTGGACTGGATAGGATCCGGAAGGAATGACAGTTTTATGACCTCAAAGAACATGCTGAGATCGTCATCATGTTGACTGGTGTTCTAGCCAACGCTGCTCTGCTGTGGCTGCAGCTGAAGGGTGGGAAGGCTCTGTCTGCATCTAAGGTCTGTCTACCGTCCCAGTCTCTGCGTCACCTGGCACTTAGTTGGGCACTAACTCTTTTCTAGCAGGTTATTAAGGTTTAACTCGTGACGATCACGCTACGTGCTTGTTTTACCATAGAAATAGATTCTAAATAGATTCTATCTCTATGGTTTTACTTTTCCCAGATTGATATGCTTGGCTCTGTAGTAGGCTATAGATTACTAAAGGGTGTACTGTGACTCTCGGGTTCTAGACTACTGTGATTGTGTGGTGCTAGTTGACGAACATAAGACGTACAACTTTTCCTGGGAAATGTGGGGTAGGTGCAACATAAGACAAGAAAATGGTAAGGGTTTGAGTGAGAGGACTAACTGGTGTCTCCAAGTGATCACACACCTCTCCAATGTGTGCACAGTCTTCAAATTGAAGGTACTTTTTCGAACTCTCCTTGCTGTGCCGTTGAAGAACTAGAGCAAGGACACTTGTGGTTGTTTTGTTTGGAACACAACACTGCAGCCCCGCCAGCGCACAATTATCGCTGCCGTTTACCTAATTCAAAAATGTTGGCCGTGATTCGAAAGCTTTGTTCTGTCGCCAACATGACCGGCTTAGTTATAAAATATGATCTGAAGCTTTCACAAGGCAATTCCCGAAAATCAGATGGTTAATTTTGCTGAGCATAGAAAGGAGTCATGAGTGCATTCAGGTGTGTAACCGCAGCACATTTTCTTCACAATAAACAAACATAGGCTCGTTCGGTTCAGAACAACCCAGGCAATGACATGTCAGATTGTAACTGTACATCAAATACAGTGATTATAACTGCTGACATTGTATATGGCATTTGGAAATGTGAAGTGCACATTTGGACTCACAGGGTTTTGGCTTGCTTGTATGACATCTAAGCGGTATTTATTATAATCCTCAACGTCTCATCTTTCAAAATACATCGAGTCCTCCTAATGTACTGCTTTTCCCTCGCTCAGACAACAAACATTTTGCAGAGAGGGAGGAAGACAACTTGTCATGCGCGGTGCTCAAGTTCAGAACGTCTGTCAGTCAAAACGCATACAGCGCTGTGAAGCACAGAGCCTGAACTCTGACGTCATGTGTATCATGTTACTGAACAGCCACAACGTTCCAATTCAGGCGCTTATTAGTGCCCAAATCTGCCATTTTCAACCCATACAGTATACAGGTACGAGTGTGAAGGGCTAAGCTATTGGATTGCACCATTTATAGCATTCATATAATATTCAATAAATATAGTATCGAACATCCCATTTGGACCAAACTTCTACCTAACAACAACCCCCCCCACCACACCAATTACTCTACAACAACCAGTATCAGTTCTCTATGTCTGGCAAGTAGTATAGAGCTGCGGCTCAGAGTAATGTTTCTTCATACTATGTATTATATTCTCAGTGAATTGGATGTTTGTTTTCCCCTGTTCAGAGAAATTAGTAATTTAAGTTGTTAGGTTTATCGTCATACATCCTGATATTATCAGTGTGAATAATGTGTGAAGAATTCCCTCCTCAATGTTTAAGGCATAGAAAAGGACATAAACTGGATTAAGTTGTTTTTTTTCCTTCTCATCAATCTACACACATTAACCAATAACGACAAAGCAAAAACAGGTTTTTAGACAAAATAAAAGTTAGAAAAAATAACTGAAATATTACATTTACATAAGTATTCAGACACTTTACTCAGTACTTCGTTGAAGCACCTTTGGCATTGACTAAAGCCTTGAGTCTTCTTGGGTATGACGCTACAAGCTTGGCACATCTTTATTTGGGGAGTTTCTCCCCATTCTTCTCTACAGATCCTCTCAAGCTTTGTCAGGTTGGATGGGCACCGTCGCTGAACAGCTATTTTCAGGTCTCTCCAGAGATGTTCGATTGGTTCAAGTCAGGGCTCTGGCTGGGCCACTCAAGGACATTCAGAGACTAGTCCTGAAGCCACTCCTGTGTTGTCTTGGCTGTGTGCTTAGGGTCGTTGTCCTATTGGAAGGTGAACCTTCGCCCCAGTCTGATGTCCTGAGTGCTCTGGAGCTGGTTTTCACTTTGCTCAGTTCATCTTTCCATCGATCCTGACTAGTCTCCCAGTACCTGTCTCTGAAAAACATCCCCACAGCATGATGCTGCCGCCACCATGCTTCACCGTAGGGATGGTGGCAGGTTTCCTCCAGATGCGACACTTGGCATTCAGGCCAAGGAGTTCAATCTTGGGTTTATCAGACCAGAAAATCTTGTTTCTCATGGTCTGAGAGCTGTCATGTGCCTTTTACTAAGAGGTGGCTTCCGCCTGGACATTCTACCACAAAGGCCTGATTGGTGGAGCACCTCAAAAAGGGTTATCCCATCTCCACAGAGGAACTCTGGAGCTCTGTCAGAGTGACCCTCGGGTTCTTGGTCACCTCCCTGACCAAGGCCCTTCTCCCCCGATTGCTCAGTTTGGCCGGGCGGCCAGCTCTAGGAAGAGTCTTGGTGGCCCAAACTTCTTCCATTTAAGAATGATGGAGGTCACTGTGTTGTTGGTGACCTTCAATGCTCCAGATCTGTGCCTTGACAAAATCCTGTCTCAGAGCTCTACGGACATTTCCTTCGACTTCATGGCTTGGTTTTTGTGGGACCTTTATATAGACAGGTATGTGCCTTTTCACGTCATGTCCAATCAATTTAAATTACTACAGGTAGACTCCAATCAAGTTGTAGAAAAATCTCAAGGATGATCAACGGAAGCAGGATGCACCTGAGCTCAATTTCTAGTCTCATAGCAAAGGGTCTGAATACTTAAGTTTTTCTGTTTTATTTTTAACAAATGTGCAAAAATGTCTAAACCTGTTTTAGCGTTGTCATTATGGGGTACTGTGTGTAGATTGATGAGGAACATTTTTGTATTTAATCCGTTTTAGAATAAGGCTGTAGCGTAACAAAACGTGGAAAATGTCAAGGGGTCCGAATACCTTCCGAATGCACTTTACTGGTTTCCTTACCGTGTAAGCAAATTATGGACATGGGGAGAATCTCAATTTGTTTGCTAGCTTCCTCTCCTCCATCCTCTCCTCTCCTCTTTTTACAAAAGGTCAAAGGTAATCAAGTAGCGGAGGGGAGGAGCAGAAATGTGGAAACAAATGCGCTTATTTAAAATGAGACCTCTTCTCCACTCGTGTGATATAAGGCAAATTATGTTTACACGGCTGGAATCCCAAAATAAATGTGTAAAGTGATAACTAATTGACCTAGTTGTGAAGACATTTTATAGATAAAAGGGTAAGTAGCGTATCGTTTTATAATGTTTGCATGCTTTTCTCATTCGAGAAAACAGCTGATCCAAAACACTTCTGCACGACCTGCCGCAAGGATGCTCTTGTGCATCCTCTGTCGAAGTAGATAATCGAGGAGGGCAGCAGACTCTTTTGTTTGCCAACTAACGAATGGACACTCCTCGATCACTCAACCACTTTTTAATTTTACGGAGGAGAGGACGGAGGAGTCGAGAAGAGGACAGACTAGCCCAATTGAGAATCTGCCAAGGTAAGACAGTAATCCATGCTTTGGTTTTATTTACCTGGCCACTGTTTCAAACGCTAACCTTTTAAGCATTTGTGGCACAAATCCAACGCAAGTCAATGGTACCTATATTAGCATTTTCACGCTTCATATCCAAATCATCTATAAGATTACACCACTGATACAGGGCAAAACAGACCAAAAGGACATGGCGAAATGCTCAACTTTAAGGTTTACGGTACATTTATTCGTTTTTTCGATAATTCATTACATGTAAATATTTCAAATCAAATTTAGTTAACCTTAAAAAATGTACAATTCAAACAATAAAAAGTCAATACAACTTAAGTTAATCAAATCGTGCAAAACTGAAAGCGTGAACCAACACATTTAACCCCAGCAAGGTGACTGGGAATATGGTTGAATACAAACAGTGTAGTTATTCCCTCCATAAGGCAATCAAACAGGCAAAATGTCAGTACAGAGACAAAGTGGAGTCGCAATTCAACGACTCAGACACGAGTATGTGTCAGGGTCGACAGACAATCACAGATAACAAAGGGAAAACCAGACACACCGACTTCTTGCAAAACACTTCCTTCGCCCGCTTTGGGGACCGACGCCACCGTCCCGGCCCGCTCTCAAGGACTGTGGGCTCCTGTTCTCTGTGGTCGAGGTGAGTAAGACATATAAGCATGTTAACCCTCGCAAGGCTGCCGGCCCAGATGGCCTCCCTAGCCACATCCTCAGAGCATGTGCAGACCATCTGGCTGGAGTGTTCAAGGACTTATTCAATGTCTGGAAACCCTGTCCCAGTCTGCTGTCCCCACGTTCTTCAAGATGTCTACCATTGTTCCTGTAACCAAGAAAGCAAAGGTAACTGAACTAAATTACTATCGCACTGTAGCTCACTTGGAGGTGATAATTCACTTCTGTCGTCATCACCTCCACCTTACCCGACACCCTAGACCCACTACAATATGCATACCGGCTCCATCCACAGATGGCGAAATTGCCATCACACTGCCCTATCCCGTCTGGACGGGAGGAATACCTATGTAAGAATGCTGTTCATTGACTATAGGTCAGTCTTCAACACCATAGTATCCTCCAAGCTGATCATTATGCTCGGGGCCCTAGGTCTGTGCAACTGGGTCCTGGACTTCCTGCAAGCCACACCCAGGTGTTGTAGGTAGGAAACAACACTTCCGCTACGCTGATCCTCAACACAGGGACCCCACAAGGGTGCGTGCTCAGCCGCCTCCTGTACTCCCTGTTCACCCATGACTGCATGGCCACGTACACCTCCAACTCAATCATCAAGTTTCTAGATGACACAACAGTAGTAGGCCTGATTGTCAACAATGATGAGACAGCCTACAGAAAGGAGGTGAGGGCCCTGGGAGTGTGGTGCCAGGAAAAGAAACCTCTCCCTCAACAAAACAAAGGAGCTGATTGTGGACTTCAGGAGACAGCAGAGGGAGCACGCTCCTATCCACATCGACGGGACCGTAGTGGAGATGTTGAAAAGCTTCAAGTTCCTCAGCGTACACATCACTGACAATCTGAAATTGTCCACCCACACAGACAGTGTGGTGAAGAAGGTGAAACACTGCCTGCAATTTCAGGGCTCTCCAGAGGGTGGTGTAGTCTGCCCAACACATCACTGGGGGCACACTGCCTGCCCTCCAGGACACCTACAGCACCCGATGTCACAGGAAGGCCATGAAGATCATCAACCACCCGAGCCACGGCCTGTTCACCCCGCTATCATCCAGAAGGTGAGGTCAGTACAGGTGCATCAAAGCTGGGACCGAGAGACTAAAACACAGCTTCTATCTCAAGGCCATCAGACTGTTAAATAGCCATCACTAGCCGTTTACCACACGATTACTCAACCCAGCACCTTAGCGGCTGCTGCCCTATGAACATAGACATGGAATCACTGGTCACTTTAATAATGTTTACATACTGTTTATATACTGTATTCTACTGTATTTAGTCAATGCCACTCTGACATTGCTCATCCTAATATTTATATATTTCTTAATTCCATTCTTTTACTTTTAGATTTGTATATTGTTAGAGACAACTGCACTGTTGGAGCTAGGAACACAAGCACATCGCTATACCCGTAATAACATCTGCTAAATATGTGTATGTGACCAATAAAATGTGATTTGATGAAAAACAAACAATTACCAAAAAACTCTAATGCATTCGCTGAAATTACATCCGTCTGTCAATTTGTCAGTCACAGTCAGTCAGTCATGGTTGGTCTGGTGGAGTGGTTGACGGTGTATTTGTGTTGGGGGAGGGAAAGGGGTGGCGTCTGAGCTGGCGGTTGCTGGATGAAGGTGGCAGTTGTGGTTGGTCGGTGCTGTGTCCAGGGTTTGTGCTGGGACTGGGAAAACCTGGGTTGGTGTTGAGGCCGGTTTGGAAATGTTGCTGGTACCAGGGCTGGAAAGCCAGGGGCTTGTGCTGAGTCTGGTGCAGTGGACCTGGGAGAGACAGGAACCAGGAGCTGGGGCTGGGATGGGATCTGTAGAGGGAAGTAAAGACAACATGAGGAGCAAGCATACACACAAGGGATCCTTGTGTGAACTTTAAGGTTTAAGGTCATTTGATTTGGTTATTCCTAAATTCATTAGAGTTTAAAATGTTAAAATTCAATCCATCATTAATAAAATATTCCAAATACTAAACAATTCAAACAATAAGTTATCAATTCAAATTAGGCAAAAAACAAATGGTCATCCAATCAAACAAAAACAAAAGCAATTAAAAAATATGTCTGTCAGCGATTGGGTGCAGAGATGTAGCGGAGTCAGGTGCAGGACACAGGTTTGACCAACACAAGTTTACTCACATAAAAATTCAAGCAATATTCCAAATAGGAAAATACATACAAACTAACACCTTCAACAACCACTAAGACACCAACAATCACGGACAGAACATAAATGTATGCCAGAGGGTTAAATAAGGAACATGATATGGGAATTGAAACCAGGTGTGTGTAATACAGACAAAACAAAACGAAAATGAAACATGGATCGGTGGTGACTAGAAAGCCGGTGACGTTGACCGCCGAACGCTGCCCGAACAAGGAGAGGGACCGACTTCGGCGGAAGTCGTGACAATGTCAGTCTACTCAGTCAGTCACAATGTGCCTTTGTGTTGGTGGAGTGGAAGCAGTGGGGTTTGGGCTGGCAGTTGTGGTTGTTCGGTGCTGTGTCCAGGGTTGGTGCTGCTGTTGGACCAGGAAAACCTGGGTTGGTACTGCTGTTGGGGCAGGGACTGGAAGTCATGCTGGGACTGGGACTGGAGGCCAAGGGTAGGTGCTGGGTCTGGTGCTGGGAACCAGGAAAAAACAGGAACCAGGAACTATGTCCATAGGCCTGGGCTGGTGTTGGAGAAGGAGTGATGTGGCGGCAAGTTTGGACGCTGGAAGACGGTGTGTGTTGTCAGGGTCATGATGATGGGTTATTGGGGGGAGGGTCAGGTCTGGTGTTGGCCATGTCGTTGCAGATTTGGATGAGAGCCTCTAGCGGGTAAATTGTGTTGGGTGGTTCTTGGCTGTTTACTGGTCTTAACATGCCTCCCCAATGACTCCCTGGTGAAAACCTATACTGTCTTGGTGATGGAATGGGGAATGCTGGGAGGGGTGAAGGCAGTTCGTGGGGTCAGAGGGGTCTAGACTAAGGCTGGCTGGTTTGCTGTTGTGTGGGTTCATGGGCCAGGAGGGCTAAGGAGTGTGGATCTGGGTTGCTAAGGAGCAGGGGGAGGAGTCAAGGACACACATACATACATACATACATACATACACACACACACACACACACACACATTGACAGACAGTATGTTTGCTAACATAGAGTTAGTCACACACACACACACACACACACACATACACATACACATACATACACACACACACACACACACATACATACATACATACACACACACACACACACACACACACACACACACATACACATACATACACAGGCAGAAGAGCATGTCTTCATCAGGTTAACTCTCAATGCGAGGAATCTTTCGGACTAGGTTTTGTGAGAACTCTACACAAAAACCTCTCACACACAATAAGCTATCTGGCACCTTGTAAAGGAATTCACATTATCCTCTCTGACACATCACTGGTGCTACATTCCAAAAGCCTGTTCTCTCCAAAGACATGAGGAAATTCCTTCTCCACACACCCTCCCTCCCTCCACCTCCTTTCTTTCTCTCCTCTCTCCATCTCTTTTTCTCTCTATTTCCTCTCTCTTTCTCAGCCTCCATCTGCCTTCCTCTTTCTTTTTTTCGGTCTACCTTCCTCTCTCTCCCATTCTGCCGATTCTACAACTGTTTCCCAGTTAAATATAAAGTACCAGTTTTCATCAATGTTAGGGCTTCCAATTACATAGTGCTCTCATAAACCTCTCTACATCCTTCTCCCCTGTCTCTCTGTCCCCCTACTCTCTCTCTCTCTATCTCTCTTTCGCTCTCTCTCCAGGTGTTGGTGATGGTAATCTCCTGTCTACCCGCTCAGAACCCCCGAATAGAGACTGTCCCTATGAGATGAGATCTGCTGTCCATTCCCATTCAACATCCATGATGCTCTTCAGCCCCTCTCAGCCCCATTCAGTCCCAGTCAGTCCCCTGCATTACGGTCCCCTTTGAAATGGCCTTATCTCTGTCTTCCATTAAACATAGAGAACCTATTATCCTACTGTTACTGGAGACAGTCAGGCTGTCAATCAAACACAGGCCATGGACCATCATGAGACCGATAGTCTGGTTTGCTAACTGTACTCTCTAAGCCTTTTTCAGTGGTAGCATGTGACATGTGTACATGAGCTGCATCACCACGGCCAACACGTATAGCTAGAGAGACGTCTCGTGTGTTTGCGTAGGCAGGTGGGGATGTGTTAAGCCATAGGCATCTTGGCAACCGTGATTTCGTGTCACTGATCTAGACACATTATCCCATAGCGTCAAAGTGGAATTGTATTTTCAGATTTGTTTACAAATTAATAAAAAATGAAAAGCTGAAATGTCTTGAGTCAGTAAGCATTCAACCCCTTTCTTAATGCAAGTCTAAATAAGTTCACGAGTAAACATTTGCTTAACAAGTCACATAGTAAGTTGCATGGACTCACACTGTGTGCAATAATAGTGGTTAACATGCTTTTTGAATGACTACACCATCTCTGCTCACACATACCATTCATTATCTGTAAGTGAATTTCAAGCACATATTCAACCACAAAGACCAGAGAGGTTTTCTAATGCCTTGCAAAGAAGGGCACCTATTGGTTAGGTGGGTGAAAGAAAAGAAGCAGACACTGAGCAATTATGCTTTGGATGGTGTAGCAATATACACCCAGTCACTGCAAAGACACAGGCGTCCTTCCTAACTCAGTTGCCGGAGAGGAAGGAAACCATTCAGAAAATTCACCATGAGGCCAATGGTGATTTTTAAACAGTTACAGAGTTGAATGGCTGTGATAGGAGAAAACTGAGGATGGATCAACAACATTGTAGTTACTCCACAATACTAACCTAAATGACAGAGTGAAAGGAAGGAAGCCTGTACACAATACAAATATTCCACAACATGCATCCAGTTCGCAATAAGGCACTATAGTAATACTGCAAAAAACTTGCAAAGAAATGAACTTTTTGTCCTGAATGCAAAGTGTTATGTTTGGGGTAAAACACATCACTGAGTACCATTCTTCATGCTACGTGTATGCTTATCATCGGCAAGGACTAGGGAGTTTAAAAATGTAATAGAGCTAAGCATAGGCAAAATCCTAGAGAAAAACCTGGTTCAGTCTGCTCTCCAACAGACAGATTCGCTTTTCAGCAGGACAATAACCTAAAACACAAGGCCAAATATACACTGGAGTTGCTTACCAAGACGACATTGAATGTTCCTGAGTTGGCTAGTTAGAGTTTTAACTTAAATTGACTTAAAAATCTATGCCAAGACTGAAAATGACTGTCTAGCAATAATCAACAACCAACTTGACAGAGCTTTGAGTAATTTAAAAAATAATAATCTACAGATATTTTACAATCCAGGTATGTCATTCATGCTCTTAGAGACTTACCCCAAAACACTCACAGCTCTAATTGCTGCCAATGGGGATTCTAACATGTATTGATTCGGGGTTGAATGGTTGAATACTTATCTAATCATATAATTTGACTTTACTTTGACATTGTGTGTGGATCATTGGCAAACAGAAAAAGACAGTGAAATCTATTTAAATCCCACTTTATAACATCACTAAATGTGTAGAAAGTCAAAGGGTGTGAATACCTTCTAAAGGAACTGTATATTCTGTGGTTGGCCTGCTGCCATTCTCTTTGTGGGTGGGTGTGTCTCTGTACGTAGCACCAGTTGCTTAGGAACTGGGTCAATATTTAGAGATTGTTATGCAAACAATTTAGCAGCAGCTGTCTGTTGTCTTACAATCAGGAGACGTTAATATTTATCATAATTAAAGTCACTTTACATGGAGAGGTAATCAGCAAGTTAAAAAAAAGAAGTTATAAAATCCCACATTAAAAAAAATGAAGTATATAAAAGTACACTGAACATAAGAACAGACAAACCAGGGAAAAAACTAAATATGATGACAGACTAATCTGGGAAGTGAACGAGACGGGGTTAAAACGAAGACAACAGTGAATCTGAGTAAGTCTGCGTGAAGAGGTGTCTTTCTCTCTCTATCTCTTGTATCCTTGCTGAAGGACAAAAGTTGTGTTTTACAGGGATGGGTGACAGTATTATGTTGTCCTCTCATGTCTGTCTCCCTGACTCCCCTTGCAGGGGAATGTAAGAGGCTTGGAGAGTGGGAGTATAGGGAGGAGAGTGGGAGTATAGGGAGGAGAGTGGGAGTATAGGGAGGAGAGAGGGAGTATAGGGAGGAGAGAGGAAGGTGGAGATAATGGTGAAGGTTTTGAAGGAGTTGGAGAAGGAATGGAGGCCAGGTTAGTCCTGCAGGCTGTAATGTGAGTGTGGCTGCTAAGTGGAGGCAGGTTACTTCAGGCTCTCCAGGCTGCTTGCTATAGGCTGCTAGGTGGGGTGCTCAGGCTGCTGATGTGGCTCATGACTGTTTAATGTGCACCAGAGTAAAGAGTTTTTACACATGCTCAACAATTTAGGTCATACATGCATAGCACAAAATACGTCACATTCAGGTACAGATACACATTTAAAAGCCAGCATCCACAACATACAGTACAGACTAAAAGGTGCTCTTAGTCTGAGCAGTGTGTGTCCGTCCATTTGTGTGTCCACGCACATGAGTGCTCTCTCACTGTCCTGGATCCACAGAGGACAACCAAAACCAGTGTGCATGTGGAATGGTTTCTCATGTGTCCGAAGAGGCTCAGTGCATAATCGTCTTCCTGTGCCTCTGGGTGTCTTCGTCTAACTCTGGGAAGGGCTCTCTCTCTCTGTCACACACTCTGTCACCTGGGAGGTTATTAACACGCACACCCATCCACTGAGCTGTGAGACAGTCTCTGAACAGTGTCAGTAATCATCAGAAAGATGTAACAGCCATGAAGGTGCTGCTATCAGCATGACATGTTGAGTTCAGAAATCAATATTTGGTGGAATAACCCAGATTTTCAATCACAGCTTTCATGCGTCTTGGCATGCTCTCCACCAGTCTTTCACATTGATGTTGGGGGACTTTATGCCACTCCTGGCATAAAAATTCAATCAGCTCGGCTTTGTTTGATGGCTTGTGACCATCCATCTTCCTCTTGATCACATTCCAGAGGTTTTCAATGGGGTTCAGGTCTGGAGATTGGGCCGGCCATGATAGGGTCTTGATCTGGTGGTCCTCCATCCACACCTTGATTGACCTGGCTGTGTGGCACAGAGCATTGTCCTGCTGGAAAAACCAGTCCTCAGAGTTGGGAAATATTGTCAGATCAGAAGGAAGCAAGTTTTCTTCCAGGACAACCTTGTAACGTGGCTTAATTCGTGCGTCCTCCACCAAATTTCACAGTGGGTGCGAGACACTGTGTCTTGTAAGCCTCTCCAGGTATACTGTATGTGTGTATGTATATATATATATATATATATCTCAGTCATAGCAAGTACAAATATCTGTAATCGTCACTGAAAATGTTGTTGTCGTTAAGGATACATTGGTCGTCAAAATAATTGCAATTACAACACGATATTTCTAAATAGCGCCAATATATTACTGACATAATCACGGTATCTCCATGTAGTAATAGTCTTAAAATATGTTAATGCATACCAACTAGTATTAAAAGGTTTTTGGCACTCCAGAAATGCAGTATGGTACTGTATTCTGAATTACTGTAAATTACTTGCAGCAATTTGCCAGTAGGTTGCCGTTGAGTTTCAGGACAACGTTTGTAGAATTCCTACAACACAATATATTACCATATTCTGTGGGGGTACAGCATTCTCACTTACGCGCGCAACAAATATGGCCTCTTACAAGGCACACCTTAAAAGACTCTTTCCCCGCCCACAACATTTTCCCACAATGCACCATCATGATTACTGTAAAACACATTTACGGTATTTTACTGTGCATTCGACAGTGTATTACTGTTGAAATTACAGAAAAGTCTTAGTGTGCTGTAAAACAAATGTACTGTATTTTACTGTGTGTTCTACTGTTGATTAATACTGTAAGTTACTGATAAAATTGTAAAAACAGCTAACCCTGTATTGTAGTACTTCGACAAAGGAACTAAATACAGATGCAATGTAGAAAATGTAAAGTGTGTAGTGTATTTTGAGGTTTAAAAAAAGCTCATGAGCCTCCGGAGGGGCGCAGCGGTCTAAGGCACTGCCTCGCAGTGCTAGAGGCGTCACTACAGACCCGGGTTCGATCCCAGGCTGTGTCACACCCGGCCATGACCAGGAGTCTCATAGGGCGTGCCACAATTGGCCCAGCGTTGTCCGGGTTATGGGAGGGTTTGGCTGGGGGGGCTTTGCTTGGCTCATTGTGCTCTAGCGACTCCTTGTGGCAGGCCGGGCGCCTGCAGGCTGACTCCAGTCGTCAGTTGAATGACACATTGGTGGGCTGGCTTCCGGTTTAAGCGGGCGGGTGTTAACAAGCACCGTTAGGCGGGTCATGACTTGACCTTCGTCTCTCCTGAGCACGTTAAGGAGTTGCAGCGATGAGAGAAGATCGCAATTGGATATTATTGGCGGTAAAATACAACAAATAAAAGGCTCCTGAAGTTTGTAATTTCCATTTTTAAATTTCAGACTTGACTTTCCCTTGTATGTATTAATCCCTACAAAAAAATGTCAATTAAATATAAAACACATAATAACAAAAATGTCTTGTTGCTGCAGGATTATTTACCTGCTGTAACAAACTGGCTCAAATTAAGATGCTACATCTGTGTCGACACAGGCTCTTTAAATAATTGGGTTTTCCTCTAACGACCATGACAGTAAATCTCCACAGGGAAAGATACCTTCCTCTATCTCTTCCTCCTTCTCTCAGTGGGGATTTCGAAGAGAGTTGAAGGAAAGAGAGAGAAGAAGTGAAGGGCAGACAGAAAGATAGAGAAAGGCTTACTGAGTGAGTGACCTTGTCAAGGTTCCAGGTCAGTATTAGGTAACTGTTTCTCTGTGCCAGGGGAATATCCCCCCTCTTCACTGCACTCTCACTTTGCCCCCTGGTGGGCTAACACAGCATGACCTTGCTGTCCTGACACGACCGTGATACGTTACCAAAGTTCAACTTACTCTTGAGTTGTGTAATGTGGCTCAAATTGTGTGTGGGTTTGACTAGGTAAGGTGTCTGGGTGTGTTTCTGACACAGTCACACAGACTGTACCATTTCTCTGTCTCCCCAGTAGGAACACCCCATCTACCCCATCCAGTAACCCCAGCCCTCCACTCTCCACTCTCCCTCTTTCTCTCCCTCCCCCCGGGTAACCGAACCCAGGGGCCCCCGGAGGCCCTTTTTGTGCCTGGAGGAGAGGCTTGGTGCTGGCTCGCCTGCTGAAGAGAGAGAGGGTGGTCAGAGAGCAGGATGGAGAGAAGGATGAAGATGGGGGAGGAGAGAGAGAGGCGGAGCTGCATCTGGACGCTTTGTCGCCTATGTCTCGGATCTACCTGCACCTGCAAATCTCCTGGAACAGTTACATTATAGTGAGTCATTCACTGTGTGTGTGTGTGTGTGTGTTATAATGTCGCAGTAACGTGTGTGTATGTTGTTGTTTTTCCTCCAGAGGTCGACGTTGCTGTTGGACCCCCTCTACAGAAGGAGATGCAATGTCATGTTGAACACCTCAATACAGAAACAACCCCCAATTAGGTACTTTCCAATACCGTTCCCCAAATCAGCCAACATGTTGTTCCTTGGTCACTCACTCCCCTGTCGGTGTGTAGTTGGGAGCGTACAGCCCACCTGTTCCACCAGCTAAGTGGTGATTTGCTTGAGGAGGGCATCAGTCTGGAGAGCCTATATCTGCTCCTCCAGGAGCTCTGCAATGCAGCATCACCTGCAGGAAACTCTTCTGGAGGGTGAGATCACAGGGATCTTTGTGTGTGTGTGTTTGTTTCTGTGACTTTCTGTGTCCTGCTTTCTCCATACATAACTGTGTGTGTGTGTTTGTTAGTCCAATGACATGTTTCCATTCCTGGTGCAGATGCTGGAACAGGCTGGAGACCAACACAGCATACAGCCTACTGTGGGTGACACTGTGTGTGTGTGGGTGTGTGTGAGCACAAAGCTGACAGCCTACTGTGAGTAACACTGTGTGTGTGTGAGCACAAAGCTGACAGCCTACTGTGAGTGACACTGTGTGTGTGTGTGTGTGTGTGTGTGTGTGTGTGTGTGTGTGTGTGTGTGTGTGTGTGTGTGTGTGTGTGTGTGTGTGTGTGTGTGTGTGTGTGTGTGTGAGCACAAAGCTGACAGCCTACTGTGAGTGACACTGTGTGGGTGTGTGTGAGCACAAAGCTGACAGCCCACTGTTAGTGACACTGTGTGTGTGTGGGTGTGTGTGAGCACAAAGCTGACAGCCTACTGTGAGTGGCTACAGTGATCCTTGGTTAAGACTCCCTGTTATCTTTTATAACATGACCACCGTCACTTGAACAGGATTTAGCAGAGTGCCACTGTGAAACACCGGAGTGTGGATTAACTAAGGAACCCAGCTGTGTTTTCTTTGTTTTTTTTAAGCAGCTTTGTCTTTATGCAACTAGATTAGGGGTTTAATGTGGATCTCTGTGTCGCTACTACACTGTTACGTAGGTCAGGTTAGGTGACAGGTGACAAGTCTCACTAGCCCCCTCCAGTGGTCAAGAATACATTTACATTTACATTTAAGTCATTTAGCAGACGCTCTTATCCAGAGCGACTTACAAATTGGTGAATTCACCTTCTGACATCCAGTGGAACAGCCACTTACAATAGTGCATCTAAGTCATTAAGGGGGGGGAGAAGGATTACTTATCCTATCCTAGGTATTCCTTGAAGAGGTGGGGTTTCAGGTGTCTCCGGAAGGTGGTGATTGACTCCGCTGTCCTGGCGTCGTGAGGGAGTTTGTTCCACCATTGGGGGCCAGAGCAGCGAACAGTTTTGACTGGGCTGAGCGGGAACTGTACTTCCTCAATGGTAGGGAGGCGAGCAGGCCAGAGGTGGATGAACGCAGTGCCCTTGCTTGGGTGTAGGGCCTGATCAGAGCCTGGAGGTACTGCGGTGCCGTTCCCCTCACAGCTCCGTAGGCAAGCACCATGGTCTTGTAGCGGATGCGAGCTTCAACTGGAAGCCAGTGGAGAGAGCGGAGGAGCGGGGTGACGTGAGAGAACTTGGGAAGGTTGAACACCAGACGGGCTGCGGCGTTCTGGATGAGTTGTAGGGGTTTAATGGCACAGGCAGGGAGCCCAGCCAACAGCGAGTTGCAGTAATCCAGACGGGAGATGACAAGTGCCTGGATTAGGACCTGCGCCGCTGTGTGAGGCAGGGTCGTACTCTGCGGATGTTGTAGAGCATGAACCTACAGGAACGGGCCACCGCCATGATGTTGGTTGAGAACGACAGGGTGTTGTCCAGGATCACGCCAAGGTTCTTAGCGCTCTGGGAGGAGGACACAATGGAGTTGTCAACCGTGATGGCGAGATCATGGAACGGGCAGTCCTTCCCCGGGAGGAAGAGCAGCTCCGTCTTGCCGAGGTTCAGCTTGAGGTGGTGATCCGTCATCCACACTGATATGTCTGCCAGACATGCAGAGATGCGATTCGCCACCTGGTCATCAGAAGGGGGAAAGGAGAAGATTAATTGTGTGTCGTCTGCATAGCAATGATAGGAGAGACCATGTGAGGTTATGACAGAGCCAAGTGACTTGGTGTATAGCGAGAATAGGAGAGGGCCTAGAACAGAGCCCTGGGGGACACCAGTGGTGAGAGCGCGTGGCGAGGAGACAGATTCTCGCCACGCCACCTGGTAGGAGCGACCTGTCAGGTAGGACGCAATCCAAGCGTGGGCCGCGCCGGAGATGCCCAACTCGGAGAGGGTGGAGAGGAGGATCTGATGGTTCACAGTATCGAAGGCAGCCGATAGGTCTAGAAGGATGAGAGCAGAGGAGAGAGAGTTAGCTTTAGCAGTGCGGAGCGCCTCCGTGATGCAGAGAAGAGCAGTCTCAGTTGAATGACTAGTCTTGAAACCTGACTGATTTGGATCAAGAAGGTCATTCTGAGAGAGATAGAGGGAGAGCTGGCCAAGGACGGCACGTTTTTGGAGAGAAAAGAAAGAAGGGATACTGGTCTGTAGTTGTTGACATCGGAGGATCGAGTGTAGGTTTCTTCAGAAGGGGTGCAACTCTCGCTCTCTTGAAGACGGAAGGGACGTAGCCAGCGGTCAGGGATGAGTTGATGAGCGAGGTGAGGTAAGGGAGAAGGTCCCCGGAAATGGTCTGGAGGAGAGAGGAGGGGATAGGGTCGAGCGGGCAGGTTGTTGGGCGGCCGGCCGTCACAAGAAGCGAGATTTCATCTGGAGAGAGAGGGGAGAAAGAGGTCAGAGCACAGGGTAGGGCAGTGTGAGCAGAACCAGCGGTGTCGTTTGACTTAGCAAACGAGGATCGGATGTCGAATCTGCAGAGAGGGAGGAGGGGGGAGGGGGAGGAGGATTCAGAAGGGAGGAGAAGGTGGCAAAGAGCTTCCTAGGGTTAGAGGCAGATGCTTGGAATTTAGAGTGGTAGAAAGTGGCTTTAGCAGCAGAGACAGAGGAGGAAAATGTAGAGAGGAGGGAGTGAAAGGATGCCAGGTCCGCAGGAGGCGAGTTTTCCTCCATTTCCGCTCGGCTGCCCGGAGCTCTGTTCTGTGAGCTTTGAGTCATCGAGCCACGGAGCGGGAGGGGAGGACCGAGCCGGCCTGGAGGATAGGGGACATAGAGAGTCAAAGGATGCAGAAAGGGAAGAGAGGAGGGTTGAGGAGGCAGAGTCAGGAGAAAGGTTGGAGAAGGTATGAGCAGAGGGAAGAGATGAAAGGATGGAAGAGGAAAGAGTAGCGGGGGAGAGAGAGCGAAGGTTGGGACGGCGCATACCATCCGAGTAGGGGCAGTGTGGGAAGTGTTGGATGAGAGCGAGAGGGAAAAGGATACAAGGTAGTGGTCGGAGACTTGGAGGGGAGTTGCAGTGAGGTTAGTGGAAGAACAGCATCTAGTAAAGATGAGGTCGAGCGTATTGCCTGCCTTGTGAGTAGGGGGGAAGGTGAGAGGGTGAGGTCAAAAGAGGAGAGGAGTGGAAAGAAGAGGCAGAGAGGAATGAGTCAAAGGTAGACGTGGGGAGGTTAAAGTCGCCAAGGACTGTGAGAGGTGAGCCATCCTCAGGAAAGGAGCTTATCAAGGCATCAAGCTCATTGATGAACTCTCCGAGGGAACCTGGAGGGCGATAAATGATAAGAATGTTAAGCTTGAAAGGGCTGGTAACTGTGACAGCATGGAATTCAAAGGAGGCGATAGATAGATGGGTAAGGGGAGAGAGAGAGAATGACCACTTGGGAGAGATGAGGATCCCGGTGCCACCACCCCGCTGACCAGAAGCTCTCGGGGTGTGCGAGAACACGTGGGCGGACGAAGAGAGAGCAGTAGAGTTGTTATCTGTGGTGATCCATGTTTCCGTCAGTGCCAGGAAGTCGAGGGACTGGAGGGAGGCATAGGCTGAGATGAACTCTGCCTTGTTGGCCGCAGATCGGCAGTTCCAGAGGCTACCGGAGACCAGGAACTCCACGTGGGTCGTGCGCTGGGACCACCAGATTAGGGTGGCCGCGGCCACGCGGTGTGGAGCGTTTGTATGGTCTGTGCAGAGAGGAGAGAACAGGGATAGATAGACACATAGTTAACAGGGTACAGAAGAGGCTACGCTTGCAAAGGAGATTGAATGACAAGTGGACTACACGTCTCGAATGTTCAGAAAGTTAAGCTTACATAGCAAGAATCTTATTGACTAAAATGATTGAAATGAAACAGTACTGCTGGAGTAGGCTAGCTGGTAGTGGCTGCGATGTTGACACTACACTAATCAAGTCGTTCCAGTGTAATAGTTTCTACAGTGCTGCTATTCGGGGCTAGCTGGCTAGCTAGCAAGGTTGATTGCTTTAAAAGAACGACAATAGCTGGCTGGCAACCTAGAAAATCGCTCTGGCTACACAATTGTCTTAGATACAAAGACGGCTATGTAGCTAGCTAGCTACGATCAAACAAAAAAACCGTTGTACTGTAATAGTTACTACAGTGCTGCTATTCGGGGCTAGCTACGTTAGAAGAACGACAATAGCTGGCCAGCTAACCTAGAAAATCGCTCTAGACTACACAATGTCTTAGATACAAAGATATGTAGCTGGCTAGCTACGATCAAACAAATCAAACCGTTGTACTGTAATGAAGTGAAATGAAAATGTGATACTACCTGTGGAACGACGCGAATGTTGACCGGGTAGTTGGAGTTCAATTCCTAGCTGTTGGCTAGCTAGCTAGCAGCATTTCCTACGTTAAGGACGAGCTGGCTAGCTAACCTCGGTAAATTAAGATAATCACTTTAAGTCTACACACTCTAAACTGCACAATTATCTTGGATACAAGACAACTATGTAGCTAGCTGACACTACGCTAATCGAGTCGTTCAGTTGAGTGTAATAGTTTCTACAGTGCTAGTGGACAGTGGATGTTAGCTAGCTGCTTAGCTGCTTAGCTAGCTGCTTAGCTAGCTGCTGGGCAGATACGTTAGGACGACGAAATACGATAATTATGCAATTGTCGTTGATACAAAGACGGCTATGTAGCTGGCTAAGAAGAAATTGCTAAGATTAGACAAATCAAACCGTTGTACTATAACGAAATGTAATGAAAAGTTATAAAAAGTTATACTACCTGCGGACCGAAGTGTAGATGCGGCCGCTCGCTCCAACCGGAACCGGAAGTGTTTATAAAGGTTAAACTCCATCAAACCTGTTCTCAAAATGGGTTTATCTCGGACCCTAACCCTCTTTGTCTCCTGTGTCCAGGCTGTGTACTCTGACCCTGGCCTTGACGTTCAGAGATCGAGCAGGCTCGACTCAACATGCTTACGGTCAAGCAGTGAGTACACACACACATTCTCTCCTTCCTTCCCTCTCTTTCTCCCTCCCGTTTTCTTCCTTGATATCATAGAAGTACAGTTGAAGTCAGAATTTTACATACACCTCAGCCAAATACATTTTAACTCAGTTTTTCACAATCCCTGACATTTAATCCTAGTAAAAATTCCCTGTCTTAGGTCAGTTAGGATCACCACTTTATTTTAAGAATGTGAAATGTCAGTATAATAGTAGAGAGAAGGATTTATTTCAGCTTTTATTTCATCACATTCCCAGTGGGTCAGAAGTTTACATACACTCAATTTGTATTTGGTAGCATTGCCTTTAAATTGTTTAACTTGGGTCAAACGTTTTGGGTAGCCTTCCACAAGCTTCCCACAATAAGTTGGGTGAATTTTGGCCCATTCCTCCTGACAGAGCTGGTGTAACTGAGTCAGGTTTGTAGGCCCCCTTGCTCGCACACGCTTTTTCAGTTCAGCCCACACATTTACTATAGGATTGAGGTCAGGGCTTTGTGATGGCCACTCCAATACCTTGACTTTGTTGTCCTTAAGCCATTTTTCCACAACTTTGTAAGTATGCTTGGGGTCATTGTCCATTTGGAAGACCCAATTGCGACCAATCTTTAACATCCTGACTAATGTCTTGAGATGTTGCTTCAATATATCCACATAATATTCCTCCTTCTATCTATTTTGTGAAGTGCACCAGTCCCTCCTGCAGCAAAGCACCCCCACAACATGATGCTGCCACCCCCGTTCTTTACGGTTGGGATGTTGTTCGTCAGCTTGCAAGCCTCCCCCTTTTTCCTCCAAACATAACGATGGTCATTATGGCCAAACAGTTTTTGTTTCATCAGAACAGAGGACATTTCTCCAAAAAGTACAATCTTTGTCTCTATGTGCAGTTGCAAACCGTAGTCTGGCTTTTTTTAATGGCGGTTTTGGAGCAGTGGCTTCTTCCTTGCTGAGGGGCATTTCACTTCGATATAGGACTCATTTTACTGTGAATATAGATTATTTTGAACCTGGTTCCTCCAGCAACTTCACAAGGTCCTTTGCTGTTGTTCTGGGATTGATTTGCACTTGATTCGCACCAAAATACGTTCATTCTCTCGGAGATAGAACGCGTCTCCTTCCTGAGCGGTATGACGGCTGCATGGTCCCATGGTGTTTATACTTGCATACTATTGTTTTTACAGATGAACGTGGTACCTTCAGGCATTAGGAAATTGCTCCCAAGGATGAACCAGACTTGTAGAGGTCTACAATTTTTTTGGGGCGGCCTTAGCTGATTTCTTTTGATTTTCCCATGATGTCAAGCAAAGAGGCACTGAGTTTGAAGGTAGGCCTTGAAATACATCCACAGGTACACCTCTAATTGACTAAAACTATGTCAATTAGCCTATCAGAAGTTTCTAAAGCCATAACATGATTTTCTGGAATTTTCCAAGCTGTTTAAAGGCACAGTCAACTTAGTGTATGTAAACTTCTGACCCATTGGAATTGTGATACAGTGAATTATAAGTGAAATAATCTGTCTGTAAACAGTTGTTGGAATAATTACTTGTGTCATGCACAAAGTAGATGCCCTAACCGCCTTGCCAAAACTATAGTTTGTAAACAAGAAATTTGTGGAGTGGTTATATATATATAGAGGCTATATGCACATTACTTTTGAGCTGGATAGTGCCATACAGTGCCATGTACTATACACCTTACCTAGTCAAACTATGGTATTGCATATGTCTTCCATCTGGTATGGTATTCTCTTGCAGGTAATATGTGAAGCGGCCCTGTGTAGAGGAGAAGTTGCCCCCCGATTACCCATCAGCCAGCCTGATTTTTGCCTTGTCTCTCAACTGCTGGGACTTATCATACAGAATTCCTGACCACATACACTACATGCATTTCCTTGATTCATAGACAGAGGTACTTCTTCTCGTGTGTTTTTAGAATTATACTGTATATCAGAGTTTCACTATGGGTCGGGACTTAAAGTGGGCCCTGTGCATGTGAGATGTGGGTAGTGAGATATGAGAATACATCTACAATCACACTGTATATCTTAATTTGGGTCGTTGGAGGACAATTTGGGTCACAGAGGAAGGTCAACTGGACATATACTCTGTTAAACGCTCTCACAGACATAGGGACAGGACATTGCTCTGGGAAAGTGTGCCTTTGTCTGAGTGGTGTGTGGTTTCTGAAGGACCTTAGAAGTTTCCCTCCTGTGTGGTTGGGTACTGTACATACTTATGTTTATGTCTTTGCACTTGGTGAGATGTACAATGCGAGGCATCTCACTCTTTATTTTTATTTTAAAGTATTTGATCCAGCCCCCAGTATCAGCGGAACTGTCTATTGCCTTCTACAATGAATCACGGACTTATATTAGCGACGGACCGGAAGCAGCGTGCACTTAAGGATTTCGGTTACTGCATCATGTAAGTTTAATTAACTTACTGTATGTCCTTAGATATCAATGATGATAAACAACAACAAGCATGCTAACATTTTGTAGGACAAGTGTACTTTTTATGGCAGTTTATGTCTCGACCCTATTATTATCTATCTATCCACTCGCATTGCAACTAATGTAGCGTGCTTGCTGGGCACGACTGTAACATCAGTAGATGTTACAATGTAATGTTAGCAACCATTTACCCATGGTTATAATGCGATACAATTGATCTTTATGGAGACAATGTAAGTTAGCTAGACCTATATCAAGCAGCAGTCGGTATTATTATTGTCTTCGATTGTAGCTAGCTAGGTATTTGAAAAATGATAGCTAGATACCCACTGGGACAGCTAACCAAATATGACAGGTGTGACTATAGAAGAAAGACAATTGTGTCCATGTAACTTGCTGGCTGTTAGTCAGGATTAAAGCTCTAACTAATGCTCATAGCCTCATCTTGAGATGAAGTCAACTCGATACTCTTTCTTACAGTCTGTCTACTTTACTATCATACAGTCCGGGCTGTTAGTCAGGATTAAAGCTCTAACTAATGCTCATAGCCTCATCTTGAGATGAAGTCAACTCGATACTCTTTCTTACAGTCTGTCTACTTTACTATCATACAGTCCGTCCAGCAAACAAAGAGGATGTTGAGAAACGGAGCAGCACAGGTAAGTGTGCAACACAAATACAAATACAGCAGTTCCCCCTTAATCGCTACTCTACTTTACTTTTGTGGCTGTGGCTCCTTGGCTGACTGTAGTGTGTCTTTATGCCTCTTCCCTGCAGGTTTTCAGACAGCTGGTCAGACGCCAGTCTACAGACACCAGCCTGATCCTGGAGAGATGTGAGTATAGACCGTCAGGGCACTTTCTCAGGTTTCTCATCTATCGAACACAAACAGCCCAGACCAGTTGATGTCTGTCCGCTCCTCTGTCTTCCCCCATTAGCTTTGACGTGTGTACACCTTAATGTCTTCCCCTGTGGCTTTGACAAGTGTGCACTCCTCTTTGCCCCCCCCCCCCCCACACACACACACAGCGATTAACCGTGTTCAGCTGCTGGGCCGCGTGGGGCAGGACCCTGTCATGAGACAGATGGAGGGACGGAACCCCGTTACCATCTTCTCCATGGCAACCAACGAGATGTGGCGCTCCGGGGACGTGGAGACGTCCCCCGCAGGAGATGTCAGCCAGAAGACGACGTGGCATCGTGTGTCAATCTTCAAGCCTGGTCTGAGGGATGTGGCCTACCAGTATGTCAAGAAAGGGTATGTGTGTTTTTCACTCTGTGTTCCCCCTGTATACTGTGGGTTGTCAATTTCTCGGGCTTAGTTTCTATTTCTCTGGGGACTAGGAGCCTGATAACTTAAACTTTTTCTGTCTTATCTACTTATTTCTGGAAGTATCGTCCGTGTGTTTACTGCAAAGGCAACTGGTCTTATAACAATCCGCGGAAAACATATCAGTAACACATTCCTTGGTACTGTGTGCCCCCGTTGTAGGTCGAGGGTTTTGGTGGAGGGGAAGTTGGACTACGGGGAGTACGTAGACAAGAACAACGTCAGACGCCAGGCTACCACCATCATCGCAGGTGAGAGAGGGGAACACGCACTCAGACACATTTCACATTCACTGGCATTTTATATTTTCATAACAATAAAACATGTCAATATTTTCCCTTCTACAGACAACATTGTATTTTTAAGCGACAACATTCGAGGGAAGGATCAATGAGGGATGTGGCGATCTTCATCTAGGAGGAAGACTGAAGCTCTTTCTGTGTAGCTACTCTATTGTCTATGTATTAACTGACCATGGAAGAAGCTGTGTGCCTGCTATCTAAATGGGACAGAACACAGTGTAACTCCTCTCTGTTGATTGTAGTGAATGATAGAAGACTATCTGTCCCATTATGACGTCGGTGAGCGCACGGGCAGCGCCATTGAGGCCATCTCTATTTTGAAGTAGTCAATTTTCTTATACTACTTCTATGAGTTGGTAAACAAACTGAAATGGTTCACACTGCCAGCTGGAATGCGTTGTTTGAACAGGTGTAAAGCCAAGTGGAGATTTACTGCCACCTGCAGTTATGGAATGTTCGCTCGTGAGTATCATTCATTGGCTGATGCCCTAGATGGAATTGTGTGATCCTTCCTTAACCCATAGGAGGTACCACCCAGTTGACTACTTCAAAATGGTGAAAGTCCTCAATGGCACTGCCCATGCTAAAACATGCTTATGGTTACTAAAGTCCTCTCATTCTCTGAGTGCGCCAGAGTATACCTAGACATGGGGTCACATGTATGTATTCTATCCCCCAAAATGTTTGTTACTACTGTATAATCTTAGTTTACGTCCATTTGCGCTACTCTTGTTGCAGTACTACTAATGGAACTGCTGTTCAAAGCAGAGTGAAGGATCAGGCCTTAAAGGTGAGCAGTTAGTTGTTTTCCCAGAGAAGCCAGATAACAGATGAGAGAAATAAATGGGTGATGTGTGACTGACTCTCATCCACATAATGCTGTACCCAAAACTAGGATTATGTGCCAGTTTCAAATAGAATGTTATACCACCTGTTTTCATCTCAGCATGTCTTTCTGTTCTATTTTAAAGATAGATTTAAACTTGTAACTATTTGTTTAGTTTTGGTTTCATTCCAACTTAGTATTTTTTCCCCCTTCCTGATATCACCAGATTCTCACCTCAATTCTGTCTGGGCAAAGTTTGTACTCATGTTTAATGTACTTGTATGTATCATGTAGGTCGAATATATATTTTTTCTCCAGTACTTTAGCCTCTTGATTTCAATATCCACACATTAGTGGAATATGTTTCTTAGCAGAATGTCCTCTTTGACCTGTTCCTTGGCAGACCACTCGGGAATTGCAGAAAAAGTTAAGTTATTGCAGCAGAAAGCGCTTATTTTTTAAGAGCTTTAACTTGTTTGGTTGATTTGCATTCCTGGGAGGCCCTGTTTAAAATGATGAATTCTTGTCTTTCTCTGATTTGTTACAAAACGTACGTTAATGTGATGTAATTGGCTTATTCGCTTGTCAATCAAATACTCGGGCTCAAATGCTTTGGATTGGTCGCAGAACCCTGTCAGTCAGACGGTCACACTAGAATAGAATAGAAGGACTCGTTCGATTGGTATGACGCAGATGGACAGGAGTGTGTTTTTTTTTTGCAGTGTGGAAGTTACAAATTTTCCAATTTCTGACCGAAGTTATTGCAACGTTTTCATGTGAACAGTTTCTCCACATACATTGTAGATATTGCGCTAAATGTGTATCCATTGCATTGTATGTTGCCCTTTATCTTGATACAACCTACGCAAATGGAATGCAAACCCTGGTAGTGTTTTAGTCTAATTAGATGTCGCTACTCTTGTCCCCGCCCACATTCCTGTCTGTCTGGTCTGTTCTGGTGGTGGGCAGCAAACTGCATCAAGGAAAAAGTCCATGGAACTCTGTGCAAAGAAAATAAACAAGAGCCAACACGGGGCAGTCTTCTTCTAACGCTATTTTTCAAATTTAATATTGTAATTCGGCGATAACTGCTTTGTTAGCAGTACTGCTGCGTATATTACGGCGTTGTAGTTACATCAACAGCATAACTACGTTTCTTCACTGAAGTTGAATTAACTGCGTGAACAGAGTAAAAACATAACATTCTTCGGTTGATATCGCTGTAAAGTGTGTGAAGGAGTGTATTTGCTATCTCCGCTGCAAAGTATCATCATCAAGGGACCTGTCATCTAACGACACATTAGGAATCCGAGCGGTCGCATCGCCAAGGATGGAAATATTGGACAATACTGAGTCCTTTTTACACTGGGATAGGAATCTCAGTGAGCTCTCGGAGTCTGGAGAAAACGAACATGTCTTATACAGCACAGTAAGTTATATATAGGCAAATATTATAAACAATACGAACCATTATTCCACTGCCACACTTGTCAATAGCACTTTTCTTATTATTGATTCCCATACCAAGGTTCTCAAGGTTTCACTGGGGTGTTGACGTTAGTGAAAATATGCCATCCGGTTTATTTTCTTTTGTTCGGAATTTCAATTGAGTCAGCTATTTTCAATGCAAACTATGATTCGCCTCTTCATTGCCCTACATCGACCCACCGTGAGTGGGGTAGGTCGATGGGCTAATTGATAAGTTATTCGGTTTGTGGTGACAGTTAATGATGGATGGGAACCAGACACTTACTGTACACTAGGCTGAGACTTTCTCTGCTGTCTATATTTGGTGTGACTGACTACATTTCCGTTACTTCTTCCAATGCCCTAGGTTAGTGTACTAGCTGGAATCTTAAAAGCACCGCGAATTCACACCATGCTGATCTTTTATCTGTGTATTGGACCAAGTCCACCCTTCTGCCATCTACACCTTCCTAGTTCCAATGTACTATAACGTGCACCAGTGTTGTGGCCCCCAGCAAAGCCATTGTTCTTAACCCACAACAGGGAACTGTGTCCACAGACCTGCAGAACCGTACAGCCTGTGTGAGTAGTAAATCCCAGGCTTTGTGAGAAGAAACTACAGCCTCTGTGTGAGGGAGTAGCAGTGTGTGAGTGAGGGAGTAGCAAGCTGTGTGTGGGGGGTGGGTATAATTTGTGGAACGTTCCAACAGGAATCTGTTCCAAAAACTTTGTAAAGTACAAGGTTGCCAACAAACAACGCATACAAAGTAGCACGGTCAATCACCTCGCTAACTAGCTGCCGAATAGGCATCAACTCACCACGTAGTTTATTCTTAATGTTTGTCCGTTGGTGTGTGCGGAGAAAAGGTTGATCATCTCAGATGGCAAGAGAACAGAGCAGGGTCTTTTTTCAAGACTCCCATGCCACCCCCCCGCTCCATTCCTTGGGTTTGAAGCCTACACATACTTTCTCTCCCTGGGGTTTGTTGACATGGCATATCTCACAACAATGCCAACTGTTCTCAGCTGCAGAGCTGAGCTCTCACCTCCCCTGTTACTGATTGGTATGTGTGTGTACTCTTGAGACCCCCGTCTGGATCTCCCGTCAGTAAGGAGGGCACATCTCTCTGCGTGTCCCTCCCACGGCACAGACCAACGTTGAATCATCACGTAGGAAGACTGGACGTTGAGCATACATCTGTTTCTATTGATTTATTAAAGCCGGAATTCAATCCAATCACGCCTCGTCTGCAATGCACCCTTTAAAGGCAACACTCTGCATTCGAGCAGGCTGCATATGTCAGCTCAATCCCGGACTCATTCTATTTGTACAATGCTCTCTTCGCTACTCATGCATGTCTACTATTACTCTTGTTTCTTAACACGACAACGCAACTAGTCTTTTCTTTTTGAGGTGGGAGTCATAACCTCTCCGCTCCACAGCAACATATCCCCACCACTCACGTTCCGTGCATAGAAACCCCATCCGCTCTTCATAGATGTCTGCTAGGAGATAGTCAGTTTGAAGGACAGTCACACACTGTCAGATGATATTTTTCTTATGTTTCATATACCCAGGGCCGATCAGTCCTTAGAAAAACGACAGCGTGATGCTAACACTTACAGTAGCAAAGGCAACTTATAGGACAGACAGTTGGCTGAATTAGGCAGAAAAGCTCATATAGACTTGATGGCAGACACCGATGTGCTTTTTGCTTACAGAGGAGTTCTCAGAGAGAATGTATCTCTGCCCTAAATAGTTACGAAGCGCTACAGTCCGTTTTTTCCCCCCGCAAACATCTAGAATACGTCGTTGTTCGTTGTCATGCACCCGTGGCCTGTTTTTGGTCTTATTCGGCAAATCCCGTGGTTTAGCCCGTCTAATATCAGACAGCTGCAATATTGCTTTGTTTCTATAATACATTTTCCAGACATGATTCATCCTCTCCCGTCTAGGTATTTTATATTTTGCGTGCAGCCTATCCGCCGTTCTACATAAACTAATCGAGTAGTAGCCTTGTGTGATGATCAAAGGAGGAGCTCTCTCGTACCTAGTCATAAATCTATGGGTTTATAATACGCGGTCATTATCATCTCTGTGTATATTTTCCCTGCGTACATCATGGTGTTATAAAAGTTGAAGGGAAGTTCCGATTGACGTCCTCACCGTTCTCTCACAGCCCTACTTCGGAACTTACAACTTAGAATGCCTGACGACAGATCGAGCCATTGTGCAGACCGTAGGGATAGACCTCTAGTGAGAACGTTGTTTTATCGCTACACTCTTAGGGGAAAAAAGGGGTTCTTCAGTTGTCCCCACAGAAGAACCCTTTTTGGTTCCGTGTAGAACTCTCTGTGGAAAGGGTTCTACATAAAACCCAAAGGCTTCTACCTGGAACCAAAAAGGGTTCTCCTTTGGGGACTGCGGAAGAACCCTTTTTAGGTTCGAGATGACACTTTTTTCCCCCCCCTAAGTGTATGGTGGAGACTGGAGACGCAGACCGTACTGTTAGAGCTCCTGAAGAGAACAGAGAAGGCGTCTTTTGTGAATGAGCCATGTCACTACTGAGTCAGTGAGGTCATAGCAGTGATTTAGTTAGGGAAAGCCCATTAACAGCTCTGCTACTTCAGCTCACCCTGCCTAGGCACTCGGAAGACAGGAAGTCCCTGGTCAAAGATTCCTACATCTGAAGACACCGGCCGCCCACAAGAGAACGTCTGTATGCCCAAAACCAACATGTCTGCCACCCGCCAGGCATGCCTCTGTGTTTGTTCTGTCCATATTTAGAAAGAGTAAGATCTACAGGAGGGGTCAGGGAGTAGAGATAGGCCTGAATGGGCAGATTGTATTTCTCTGGGTCTGAATACTAAAATGACTTTATAGATATGTTTTGTGTAGTCTATTAACATGTGGACATATTCAAAACCCATTATGTCTAGGAGTGTTCAGTGGAAACACTATGACTGGTTTAAACTGATCTGAGTTGAGTGTAGTGACGCCAAAGGCAGCAGGATCACCCTGACATGCAGGTTTGGTTATGCAGGTTACTGAAACCTCCCCTGTGGTGTCATGCGAATATTCTCTCTGAGAAAGTTGATTGCCAGAGGACATAAAGTGCAATACATCAATCAGCTCAGAGATGTATTAAGAGAGGGGTAGATGGAGGGTACGGTTGGCAGTCTTATTTTAATAGAGCCCTCCTTCTCTCTCTCAGTATTGTATGTGCCGGTTGGACATGCCGATGAAGGACAGGGCACACACACGCTCTGCTAGTCAAACAGAGAGTGGGCGCTCTCATGCTGTGTGTGTGGACAGAGTGATGCCTGTTCTCCACTGGTGCAGGGCAGCCTTATCCTATGTGGCCCCTCATAACAGGCCGACACCCCCACCTCCTCTCTCTCCCCGCCAGGCTGAAAGGTCCGTCTGTGTGATGTCTGCTGGGAGAGAGGGTCACAGTCTGGGACACACACACATGGCACACGTGTGTGAACGCACAAGCACACATTCACACTCACAACGCCACATTCACTCACTGCCCTAACCCAGTTCAATATCAGCACCTTCATTTCAGGAGAGTGTGTGTGTGTGTGTGTGTCAAACATTCATATGAACGGAGTGTGTTAAGCACTGTGTACTTTGCATATATTAGGCTGTCAATCAGCTTTTTCTGTGATGATGGTGATGTGCTATGACGTGTGTGTTTTTTTGTATGTTTGTCATTGTTCCAGCCCTACCCATGGGCTCGTGTTTATATATAGCTGTGTTTCTGTCATGCCACACCTCTTTCTTCCCTCCCTCTGCATGTCACTGTCAGTTAGTCCTCCCAGGCATGTGAGGCGCTTTGATCAGGAACAAATCATATTTCTCTACAGCAGATATTTAGATGTAGAATCATTTACAGTTGAAGTCGGAAGTTTACATACACCTTAGCCAAATACATTTAAACTCAGTTTTTCACAATTCCTGACATTTAATCCTAGTAAACATTCCCTGTCTTAGCTCAGTTAGGATCACCACTTTATTTTAAGAATTTGACATGTCAGAATAATAGTAGAGAGGATGATTTATTTCAGCTTTTATTTCTTTCATCACATTCCCAGTGGGTCAGAAGTTTACATGCACTCAATTTGTATTTGGTAGCAATGCCTTTAAATAGTTTGCCTTGGGTCAAATGTTTCGAGTAGCCTATCACAAGCTTCCCACAATAAGTTGGGGGAATTTTGGCCCATTCCTCTTGACAGAGCTGTTGTAACTGAGTCAGGTTTGTAGGCCTCCTTGCTCGCACACACTTTTTCAGTTCAGCCCACACATTTTCTATAGGATTGATGTCAGTGCTTTGTGATGGCTACTCCAATACCTTGCCTTTGTTGTTCTTAAGCCATTTTACCACAACTTTGGAAGTGTGCTTGGGGTCATTGTCTATTTGGAAGACCCATTTGCGACCAAGCTTAAACTTCCTGACTGATGTCTTGAGATGTTGCTTCAATATATCCACGTAATTTTCTTTCGTAATGATACCATTTATTTTGTGAAGTGCACCAGTCCCCCCTGCAGCAAAGCACCCCCACAACATGATGCTGCCACCCCTGTGCTTCACGGTTGAGATGGTGTTCTTCGGCTTGCAAGCATCTCCATTTTTCCTCCAAACATAACAATGGTCATTATGTCCAAATAGTTCTAATTTTTTTTCATCAGACTAGAGGACATTTCTCCAAAAAGTACAATATTTGTCCCCATGTGCAGTTGCAAACCGTAGTCTGGCTTTTTATGGCGGTTTTGGAGCAGTGGCTTCTTCCTTGCTGAGCGGCCTTTCAGGTTATGTCGATCTAGGACTCGTTTTACTGTGGATATAGATACTTTTGTACCTGTTACCTCCATCAACTCTACAAGGTCCTTTGCTGTTGTTCTGGGATTGATTTGCACTTTTCGCACCAAAGTGCGTTCATCTCTAGGAGACAAAACGCGTCTCCTTCCTGAGCGGGATGACAGCTGCATGATCCCATGGTGTTTTTACTTGCATATGATTGTTTGTACAGATGAACGTGGTACCTTCAGGCGTTTGGAAATCACTCCCAAGGATAAAACAGACTTGTGGAGGTCTACCATTTCTTTTGATTTTCCCATGATGTCAAGCCAAGAGGCACCGAGTTTGAAGGTAGGCCTTGAAATGTATCCACAGGTACACCTCCAATTGACTCAAATTATGTAAATTAGCCTATCAGAAGCTTCTAAAGCCATGACATAATTTTCTGGAATTTTCCAAGCTGTTTAAAGACACAGTCAACTTAGTGTATGCAAACTTCTGTCCCACTGGAATTGTGATACAGTGAATTAAAAGTGAAATTATCTGTCTGTAAACAATTGTTGGAAAAGTGACTTGTCATGCACAAAGTAGATGTCCTAACCAACTTGCCAAAACTATAGTTTGTTAACAAGAAATGTGGAGTGGTTAAACAAGTTTTAATGACTCCAACCTAAGCGTATGTAAACTTCCGACTTCAACTGTATGTCATGTTGCTATTCTGTTTTATACAACAGGTGGTTCGAAGCCTGAATTCTGATTTGGTTAAAACCGCCTTCCAGCCAGTGTCTATTCCACAAGTTACCGCCAGCTAAATCCGTGGCGTTAAAATGCCTATTTACTCTGTTTCATCTGACTGTGCAATCCATTGTCTCATCAGCCCAGCCAGGCAATTTCTAAACTTGCTCTCTACTATAAAAACCATTTAGACATCCTCACATTTCTTTTAGACTAACATTTAGCTTTAAACAGTGGAGATTTGTATAAACCTGCATATTCGAGCTCCAGATATCCCATAGTAATGTCCCAGTTTAACTCAGCCAGTTGAAATCACAAATCGGCATCATTTATATAGAAAGAACTATCAATAGAAAACAGGTAAAACTGCTAGTTTAGTTTGCGGTCTTTCCACTTTCAGTTTGAAGTGATTGTGTTAGCTGTGTTGTTGGTTAGCTCCTCTGAACAAGTGTCCTGACGAGAGAGCTCTTTTTCTATGCCAGCCAATAGCTCATTGTTATGGATGTATCCAAATAAATCTCACTAGAAAACAGCTTAAACAAATGCAAATGCAGCTACTTTTCTGTTATTCTGGCTGCACTGTTTGATGTGACTTTAAGTTAGCCGTAGTTGGCTAGCTTGCAAGCAAGGGATAAAAACGGCGCCATCCTGTATGGCAATGGAACATTTAGAACGAACGGCTCGGTCGTGTCCATCGATACAGAACAAAAAGACTGAACGACTGGGCCGCGTCTCTGGCAACCGAACCGATGGAATGTACAACCAGCCGGCTTGGGGTAGCAACCTTTTAGTTTTGTGTCAGGCTTATATCTTGTAGAAGGATGAAATAGTATGAATCAATGAATCCAAATAACATTTGTAGTGAAAATATGTCAATCATTATTTGAATATGTTTGTAACCCGTTGTGATAATGCCCTCGATGCCGGTGTTTGGAGGACACATTGGCACGGTTTGCTGGCCCGAGACGTGAGGATATATCTTCCAAACACCGGCCTCCTCAGCATTATCACTTAAATAAGCTCCAGGGTGAGGTGCTGTACTGGATGTTCTGGTTCTTCAGACAACAGGAAATATTTGCAATACTCAAAACAATAACAATCCCATTAGAAAGATAACCCCCTGAAAAAACGAGGGGGTCTTCTCCTTCCTCGCTATGGAGTTGTGTTGGGTGCCTCTTCCTCAAACTTCATAAATCCTTATTGAAGAGAAACCATCCGTGATACTGGAAGGTACCTGTACCATGCTCAACTTCCTGTCACGTAACCATGGCAACGGCTGCTCTTTAACCATGTCTGCTGCATTACTTTCGACCAGTCTCCAACCCCTCCACTGTGAACTCTTCCTCCACACTCCATGTAGCTTTTCTTCTGCTCTGAAGCCAGACATTCATATTTACTGTAAGGTTGTAATTAGTGTGTGTGTGAGAGGGGTCATTACTCCTAACCCACAGCAGCTAGCTTAGCTTCCACACTCTACAGCTACATTTTACACTCACCCTTTCTTTCTTTCTTTCTCTCACTTGAGGCCCTGGTTAGCTGTTAACTGGTACTGTGTGTGTCTCTCTCTGTGTCTATCTCTGTCTCTCTTGCTCTCACTGTTGCTCTCTTGCTATCACTCTCTCTCTCTCTCTCGCTGTGTGTCTCTCTGTGTGTGTCTCTCTCTGTGTGTGTGTGGTGTCTATGTTTCTCTTTAGAGTAGGGCATGGTGTCCCAGCCCTAAAAAGGGAGAGGAGCCAAATCTACCATAGCCTAGTAAGGATATAGTTTGGCCTAATAATCAGAGTTCTGCAACACGATCCAGTGATTGTACTCGTATTTCCCTGCTCTCTGTGTCGTCTTACCACTGACTTCTGCGTAGCCCTACATTCACTGAAGAACTTCAGTGCCACCGACGCGGCCAGCTACCAAAGACTGCGGGCTCTCCTTTTCCATGGCCGATGTGAGTAAAACATTTAAACGTGTTAACCCTCGCAAGGCGGCCGGCCCAGATGGCATCCCTAGCCGCTTCCTCAGAGCATGTGCAGACCAGCTGGCTGGTGTGTTTACGGACATTTTCAATTATTCCCTGTCCCAGTCTGCTGTCCCCACATGCTTCAAGATGGCTACCATTGTTCCTGTTCCCAAGAAAGCAAAGGTAACTGAACTAAATGACTAATGACTTCTCTCTTCATGAAGTGCTTTGAGAGACTAGTCATTGATATTATCACCTCCACCCTAGACCCACTTCAATTTTCTTTTCAGACAATGCAATCGCCATCACACTGCCCTATCCCATCTGGACAAGAGGAATACCTATGTAAAAATGCTGTTCCTTGACTACAGTCCAGCATTCAAAACCCTAGTACCCTCAAACTGGCTGCCCCCAAGTGGTGAAGGTAGGAAACAACATCTCCACTCCGCTGATCCTCAACACTGGTGTCCAACAAGGGTCCGTTCTCAGCTCCATCCTGTACTCCCTGTTCACCCACGACTGCGTGGCCATGCACGCCTCCAACTCAATCATCAAGTTTGCAGACTACACAACAGTAGTAGGCTTGATTACCAACAACGGCGAGACGGCCTACAGGGAGGAGGAGAGGGCAGCTGCACCGCCCACAACTGCAAGGCTCTCCAGGGGGTGGTGTGGTCTGCACAGCGCATCACCGGGGTCAAACTACCTGCCCTCCAGGACACCTACAACACCTGATGTCACAGGAAGGCAAAAAGGACAATAACCACCCGAGCCACTGCCTGTTCACCCCGCTTCCATCTAAAAGGCGAGGTCAGTACAGGTGCATCAAAGCTGGGACAGAGAGATTGAAAAACAGCTTCTATCGTAAGGCCATCACATTGTTAAACAGCTACCACCTGCACAGAGAGGTGGCTGCCTACCTACAGACTTGATATCATTGGCCACTTTAATAAATGGAACACTAGTCACTTTAATGCCACTTTTAAGAATGTTTACATCTCTCGCATTACTCATCTCATATGTATATACTGTATACTGTATCCTTCACTATCTATTCTTTGCTATCTATTACATCTTAGCCGCTCTGTCACTGCTCATTCATATATTTTATACTTATATAATCTCATCCCATTCCTTTACTAGATTGTGTGTATTAGGTTTTATTGTGGATTTTTTTTCGATACTAGGTTTTGTTGTGTACTTGTTAGATATTATCTGTTAGATACTGCTGCACTGTCAGACCTTGAAGCATAAGCATTTCACTACACTCGCAGTAGCATCTACGAACCATGTGTATGTGACCAATAACATTTTATTTGATTTGAATTTAGAACGAGACGTTTAGGATCGAAGCAGACATTTGTCAGGGCAAAGTAGTTTGTGTTTTAATCTTCACCTTTTTTTAATCGCCTAGCACCCATTTCCTGGGCTGTTCACACGTGTTCACTCCATATCCTCCGTCCCTTCCATCTCGCTCCCTATTTAACCCTATGACCTACTCCTTCCTCTATCCCTGCTTTTGCTCCTCTCTTCCCGCGAGGCCGGGTGGGGGAAGGGACAGCCAAGGGGAACATGCCTGCTCCTGCCCCATAGTCTAAACACAAAGCTCCTTCACCTCTCTGAGCCCTCTGTCTCCCTGCATTTTTACATTGACATCATTTTCCCTATTAGACGATGTCAACCAGAGACACGTATCGAGTGCTTTCCAAACAACTTAATAAATGCATGATTGAACAAGTTGTTTCTCTCAGCAGGCATGTATAAGCTTTTCGCTGGAAGCCCTTATACTGAAGGGGACTGTGACTCCATTTAACAACACCCACTACACTCACACAAGAGAGAACGCTTGGTCAACAGTTGAAGGACGTCAGTGGGGGAGAGTGACTGCATGGCCGGTCACTGTGTCAGAGCAGGTTTGGGGAAAAGTTCAATGTCACCGAAGCGGGGTGTGTGAGTTTTGGACTCAATTAAGCTGCCTTGGTAGGAAACCATGGGAGACAGGAAGAGAGAGGGAGACACTAGTCATCTTCCAGCCTCTTGTCTCTCTATCTCTCTCTCCTGTTCCCTTCTTCCCTCCCTCCCTCCCTATTTCCATCTCAGATCCTGCTGCTGTAGTCAGACTGTCAGTGGTGTGTGTGACTGATAACACTGTGAGTCACTGTCTGAACTTTGACCCCGAGGATGTTCAACTCATGAGCTCAACGGTCAGTCATTGAAGACGATCTGAGATTCCACAAACAGCAAATTCTATTAGCACCACTTTCACCTACTTTATTTATTTTTTGCTACTTTTTAAGTCGTCTTTTTCAAATCCAACTGCCCTCCCTAAAGCCACGCAGGATACACACTTTCCCATTAAAGTGAACTGCTTTTCGAAAGCAGTGCACCATATGGGCAAGAGGGTGCAAATCACCGGGGGGCGGTGAGAGGACGACGGCTCATAATCAATTATGGAATGAAGCGAATGGAAAGGAATCGAGCATATGGAAGAGACGTGCTTGATGGGTTTGCTATCGTTCCATATGTTCCATTCCAGCATTTCAGTTAAGGTGCCACCAGCCGCCTGTGGTGTCAATGTACCCTTTACTACACTGTAATGTAATTTAGCCATGTCCTATTATCATGCAGTAGTTTCCCCCCCGTCTCAATTCACACTACTTCTAGTGATTATCTTCCTGAAACACAGTGTTGTGGACAGTCTACATATCACACTGGTTAATCATCACTCCCACTGGTATTAGTGTCCTGGAGTTACAGACAAACCCTTCCCCCTCTCCTCCACCTAATCCTATCCGATCAGCATGGTCTCATCGGTCATTCGGACCCTTCGCCCTTCACCCTGCTCAAAGGGGGATAACTGGGTCACGTAGCGGCCGTTTTTTTTTTGGTTGAAATGAATCGTCACAAATTGTTTAATATGTGAAGAATGCTGCATGAGCTTCAGTGTTCTGTTAATGAAAACAAAACAAAAAATAACATTTTCTATCCCGATCCTGTTTCTTTGGAGGCTGACCATGGGATTGGATCGTAGCATTGCGTTGGTCCAAAGGATAGGAACACAACCCTGGCTTCAGTTGGTCCCTTCAGCCACCCTCCCCCTCCCCCACCAGCCTGCCAGTCTGGAACCCCACCAAACCCCCGGTCTGAGCCCTGTTTCCTGGCCTCTGCCGTGCCGTCAGCCTTGATAACCCCCAGATACAGCTGGAGCTCCAGGCCTGGAGTGTGTTTATCCCTGCTGGGAATAACACCAATATCAGCCAACCACAACAGTCAGAACAGGGCCTCAGTCTTTATCGTTGTTGTTTTGAGTTGGTGATCTGTTGAAGACACCCGGTCCTTCCTGCTATCTGAGCCATCAGTCTTAGGGGTTAGAGTGTTAGAACAGGGACGTGCTGACTGTGATTCAATGAGTAATGCTACATGACTAGGTGGCAGGCATCCAAAGCAAATGAGTGTGTGAGTGTTTGTGTGTGTCATTTATCAGTGAGTCAGTACACAAGGAAGAGTCCAGGGCAAGGTACAGCCTCATGCGCACACACACAAGGAAGATGACCCTTGTGCCCATGTGGGCTGTGTGTGTGTGTGTGTGTGTGTGAGTAATTTCTTCCCTCTATTGGTGCACATCTGGTTTATGTTTTTCAAGGGAAGGTATTACGTCATCAATTCCTCCTCTTCCCTTCCCCCGTGCTTGACCGACTTCCTCCCTTTACCTAAACACACAAACAAAAACACACACACATTTATGCCCTGGGGGGTCAGAAATGACAGACCACCTTCTCATCACCCTCGACTTCAACATTAGCCCTGTGTGTGTGTGTCTGCAGAAACCATCCGTCTACCAGCTAGAGAATGTAGAGAAGGAGTCAAGAGAGTCAGCTTACAGCCCCTCACCCAAACACCCCTAACAACACCTCTCCCCCCATTACCTCACCCTTCCCTCACGCCCACCCCAGCTGCCTCTGTGCCAGGCCTAAGACCAAGAAGAGGCCTTCCCTCCCATCAGGAGCATCTCTGGAGCAGAGGGAGCCTAGACCAACGACCCACATCCCCCTGCACGACTAGGCCTCACACACCACCACAACGCCAACGCCCCAGCCCCCTCCTCCATTTTATGTCCCTGAATAGTCAAGGCAATGACTGAGAGAGGGAGAGGGCTGTGGTTCAGTAGGCCTCGACAGTCTAACCTCTCCCAAGAAGACTGCCAGAGCTTCATTCCTCTCTTCCCTTCTCCTCCTCTTCTTCTTCCTCTTGTGAAGCTAGTCAACACCCAACAGTTTGTTCACCATCACCACCATCATCATCTCACCAAACCATAACTGTCACACAACACATGATGACAAGGGACAAACATGATGGATAGGGGTGTGTCTGTCGGTGGTTGTTCTGGTAAGGGTCCAGATTTTCTGTGATTTTCTGTGTGACAATCGCTGGGGTCGGCTGTTCTGTTGCTAGGAGACGTGCGCGCCAGTGATGGGGTTGTACATTTTCTGTTGGTTATGGATTTGATGTGACGTAGCCAGCAGTCCTTTCTCCTTTACCCTCTTACTTCCTCTTCTATAACCTTCTCTCCCCTCACCTCTCTTCCAACTTGTCTCCCCCGCTCCCCTCCTCTCTTTCCCCTCTCCCCTTCCCCCTCTCTACCCCTGCCTACCTCTCTCTCTTCTCCCCTACCCAAACACAGGCCAGATGCAGGGTGAGACACTTTTTAGACAGTTAACACGAGGCCCATTTTGTGTGTGTGTGTGTTCGAGGTTTTTCCGATTAATCGGAATGGACGATTTTAATTAGGGCTGATTTCAAGTTTTCATAACAATCGGTAATCTGCATTTTTGGACACCAATTACATTGCACTCCACGAGGAGACTGCGTGGCAGACTGACTACCTGTTATGCGCGTGCAGCAAGGAGCCAAGGTAAGGTGCTAGCTAGCATTAAACGTATCCTATATAAAACAATCAATCTTAACATAATCACTAGTTAACTACACATGGTTGATGATATCCCTAGTTTATCTAGCTTGTCCTGCGTTGCATATAATCGATGCAGTGCTTGTAAATTTATCATTGAATCACAGCCTACTTCGCCAAATGGGTGATTTAACAAGCGCATTTGCCAAAAAAAACATTGGTGCAACGACAATGTGTACCTAACCATAAACATCAATGCCTTTGTTAAAATCAAACCACAAGTATATATTTTTAAACCTGCATATTTAGTTAATATTGCCTGCTCACATGAATTTCTTTTAACTAGTGAAATTGTCACCTCTCTTGGGTTCTGTGCAAGCAGAGTCAGGGTATATGCAGCAGTTTGGGCCGCCTGGCTCGTTGCGAACTGTGTGAAGACCATTTCTTCCTGACAAAGACCGTAATTAATTTGCCAGAATTGTACATAATTATGGCATAACATTGAAGGTTGTGCAATGTAACAGCAATATTTAGACTTAGGGGTGCCACCCGTTAGATAAAATACAGAACGGTTCTGTATTTCACTGTAAGAATAAACGTTTTGTTTTTGAAATGATAGTTTCCGGATTTGACCATATTAATGACCTAAGACTCATATTTCTGTGTGGTACTATATTATGATTAAGTGTATGATTTGATATTTGATAGAGCAGTCTGACCTGAGTGGTGGTAGGCAGCAGCAGGCTCGTAAGCATTCATTCATACAGCACTTTCCTGCATTTGCCAGTAGCTGTTCGCTGTGCTTCAAGCATTGCGCTGTTTATGACTTCAAGCCTATCAACTCCCGAGATTTGGCTGGCAAGACTATAGTACCTATTAGAACATCCAAAAGTCAAAGGTATATGAAATACAAACGGTATAGAGAGAAAATAGTCCTATAATAATAATAACTACAAACTACAATCTAATCTAAGACTTTGAAGGAAAAGGAACCACCAGCTTTCATATGTTCTGAGCTTTTTTACATGTTACATATTGCACTCTCCAACACTTAGTTTTTGCATTATTTATACCAAATTGAACATGTTTCATTATTTATTTGAGACTTAATTGATTTTATTGATGTATTATATTAAGTTAAAATAAGTGTTAATTCAGTATTGTTGTAATTGTCATTATTACAAATAAATATATATATATATATGGTGGATGGAGCGAGACATCAAATCAAATTTTATTTGTCACATACACATGGTTAGCAGATGTTAATGCGAGTGTAGCGAAATGCTTGTGCTTCCAGTTCCGACAATGCAGTAATAACCAACAAGTAATCTAACTAACAATTCCAAAACTAATATCTTATACACAGTGTAAGGGGATAAAGAATATGTACATAAAGATATGAATGAGTGATGGTGCAGAGCAGCATAGGCAAGATACAGTAGATGGTATCGAGTACAGTATATACATATGAGATGAGTATGTAAACAAAGTGGCATAGTTAAAGTGACTAGTGATACATGTATTACATAAGGATGCAGTAGATGATAGAGTACAGTATATACGTATACATATGAGATGAATAATGTAGGGTATGTAAACATTATATTAGGTAGCATTGTTTAAAGTGGCTAGTGATATATTTGACATCCTTTCCCATCAATTCCCATTATTGAAGTGGCTGGAGTTGAGTCAGTGTGTTGGCAGCAGCCACTCAATGTTAGTGGTTGCTGTTTAACAGTCTGATGGCCTTGAGATAGAAGCTGTTTTTCAGTCTCTCGGTCCCAGCTTTGATGCACCTGTACTGACCTCGCCTTCTGGATGATAGCGGGGTGAACAGGCAGTGGCTTGGGTGGGTGTTGTCCTTGATGATCTTTATGGCCTTCCTGTGACATCGGGTGGTGTAGGTGTCCTGGAGGGCAGGTAGTTTGCCCCCGGTGATACATTGTGCAGACCTCACTACCCTCTGGAGAGCCTTACGGTTGTGGGCGGAGCAGTTGCCGTACCAGGCGGTGATACAGCCCGCCAGGATGCTCTCGATTGTGCATCTGTAGAAGTTTGTGAGTGTTTTTGGTGACAAGCCGAATTTCTTCAGCCTCCTGAGGTTGAAGAGGCGCTGCTGCGCCTTCTTCACGATGCTGTCTGTGTGAGTGGACCAATTTAGTTTGTCTGTGATGTGTATGCCGAGGAACTTAAAGTGTCCCAGATGAGCTCAATTGGATTCAGGTCTGGGGAACGGGTGGGCCAGTCCATAGCATCAATGCCTTCCTCTTGCAGGAACTGCTGACACACTCCAGCCACATGAGGTCTAGCATTGTCTTGCATTAGGAGGAACCCAGGGCCAACCGCACCAGCATATGGTCTCACAAGGGGTCTGAGGATCTCATCTCGGTACCTAATGGCAGTCAGGCTACCTCTGGCGAGCACATGGAGGGCTGTGTGGCCCCCCAAAGAAATGCCACCCCACACCATGACTGACCCACCGCCAAACCGGTCATGCTGGAGGATGTTGCAGGCAGCAGAACGTTCTCCACTGCGTCTCCAGACTCTGTCACGTCTGTCACATGTGCTCAGTGTGAACCTGCTTTCATCTGTGAAGAGCACAGGGCGCCAGTGGCGAATTTGCCAATCTTGGTGTTCTCTGTCAACTGCCAAACGTCCTGCACTGTGTTGGGCTGTAAGCACAACCCCTACCTGTGGACGTCGGGGCCCCCATACCACCCTCATGGAGTCTGTTTCTGACCGTTTGAGCAGACACATGCACATTTGTGGCCTGCTGGAGGTCATTTTGCAGGGCTATGGCAGTGTTCCTCCTGCTCCTCCTTGCACAAAGGCGGAGGTAGCGGTCCTGCTGCTGGGTTGTTGCCCTCCTACGGCCTCCTCCACGTCTCCTGATGTACTGGCCTGTCTCCTGGTAGCGCCTCCATGCTCTGGACACTACGCTTACAGACACAGCAAACCTACTTGCCACAGCTCGCATTGATGTCCCATCCTGGATGAGCTGCACTACCTGAGCCACTTGTGTGGGTTTTAGACTCCGTCTCATGCTACCACTAGAGTGAAAGCACCGCCAGCATTCAAAAGTGACCAAAACATCAGCCAGGAAGCATAGGAACTGAGAAGTGGTCTGTGGTCACCACCTGTAGAACCACTCCTTTATTGGGGGTGTCTTGCTAATTGCCTATAATTTCCACCTGTTGTCTATTCCATTTGCACAACAGCATGTGAAATTTATTGTCAATCAGTGTTGCTTCCTAAGTGGATAATTTGATTCCACAGAAGTGTGATTGACTTGGAGTTACATTTCCCTTTATTTTTTTGAGCATATATATATATATTTATTTATTTATTATTGGAGGATGAAAAAAATCCTCCAATAATCGGTATCGGCGTTGAAAAATCATAATCGGTCGACCTCTAGTGTGTGTGTGTTAATATAAACATACTAACTAAACACACACACACACACACACACACACACACACCAGGCCTGTTAGAGGATTACAGAGAGACATGCCTGAAAGTATCTGAAGTCCTACCCCTTATATATGCCCACATAACTCCTTATGGAGAGTTGGGAGTCATACAGTAGTATGTGTGTGTATATGAGCTGTTTGTGTACTATTTAAGTCATGTGTACAGGACTGAGTGTTTCCTATGGTGGTTTAGAGTAATATAGAGCCATATAGGGACACTACTAAGGTATAACTGGGTGTGTAACGGGATGTTTAGCGTGTAGAGTCGGGTTAAAGAGGTCACTCTGACTCTCTACTGTAGTCGGCCCACTGGACAGACTTGCATTTGCATGGAGTTCCCTTCCAGCTGTACATGTAGAAAATGGTGTAAGTGGAAAAAGAGGGGAAAGAACATTCCGATGGCGAGTGGTCAGTTTTGTCTCTCTCCCTCGCTCGCTCTCTCTGTCTTTCTGTCTTCCTCTGTCTTGGCCTGAATCAGACTGTAACTTGAACCCACATGCCTGGCCTCCTGCCGTCTCTACCCTTCTCTCCTTGCGCTCCCTCTCTCCTTGTTCTCCCTCTCTCTTTCTTTCTCGCTCCATCCCCCTCTCCTTCTTACTCATTTCACATTCTCCAGGGAGAGTTCATCACTTTTTCCGCCTGCTGTCTTCTCTTTTCCTATTTGTCATTCCACCCTTTCCCCCTGAATGTTGCTCTGTTTTCCAACTAGATGATATCCATGAAGTGTTTTCTCTGCCCACTCCCTGAGATGCTACCAAGATACATTTTCTAGAAGCTTCCTATCCCCCCCGCTGTAGCATTTTAGAGACCGGCCCTCTCGGGATAATATTCCTATTGGCTCAGGTCTGTGAGTTCTGCCCGGAGACAGAACTCTAGTCTAGAGCAGGTGAAGGTTATTAGTTATGCATGTACTTCCAAGGAACTGAACTTGGGGTGGAATCATTATAATAACGTAACTGTTTGGCTGACAGTGGTTTCCAGCACACTGCAGTACAACCTGAACGGTTGTCTCCAAATCCTATGGAGTAATGCTTCTTAGCATTACTCTGAAATCTGTAGGCCTATTAGTTTTTTAATAACGTGCATCCTTTAAATGTCTCTGGTGTTTTTCTTATTAGTTTTAAACATGAAGTTAAAGACGGCTTGTTTTACCTTCTAAACAGCTGTGGAAGTTGTTGTGAGTGAAAAGGCCTTTGTTTCACGAGGTTGTTGTCTCTGTGGGTCTTTTGTTAATGAGCAACACATTGAAACATCACTCCCTCCCTCCTACCCTTTCCTCAGCTCTACAGTAACACTGTTCCCTACTGTACAACATCATCCCCACTCTCTGACACACACACATATGCGCAGGCAAACATACAGACACACGCACACATTATATGCCTATGGAGATGTATAGCAGTGGGGGTATAGGATGGGAGTATATGGAGATGTATAGCAGTGGGGGTATAGGATGGGAGTATATGGAGATGTATAGCAGTGGGGGTATAGGATGGGAGTATATGGAGATGTATAGCAGGGGGGTATAGGATGGGAGTATATGGAGATGTATAGCAGTGGGGGTATAGGATGGGAGTATATGGAGATGTATAGCAGTGGGGGTATAGGATGGGAGTATATGGAGATGTATAGCAGTGGGGGTATAGGATGGGAGTATATGGAGATGTATAGGATGGGGGGAGATATAGGATGGGAGTATATGGAGATGTATAGAGTGGGGGTATAGGATGGGAGTATATGGAGATGTATAGCAGTGGGGGTATAGGATGGGAGTATATGGAGATGTATAGCAGTGGGGGTATAGGATGGGAGTATATGGAGATGTATAGGATGGGAGTATATGGAGATGTATAGCAGTGGGGGTATAGGATGGGAGTATATGGAGATGTATAGCAGTGGGGGTATAGGATGGGAGTATATGGAGATATAGGCTAAACTAAGGTCCCCTGACACTTTTACAGATGTAGGGTCTTAATTGGATCATCCTGTTGCAGGAGTGCAGGGAATTCAAAACGTGTAGTGTATCTTGGGTTTAAAAAGTTTGTAATTTCCACTTTAAAATTAAAGACTTAATTTTCCCTTACTAAAAATGTATCAACCCATAATGTCCATGAATTATAATCCATATAATTCACATTTCCTGTTTCTGAAGAATTCTTTTCCTGCTATAGCAAACTGGCTCGAATTAAGACCCCACATCTGTAATGCAGTTCATTACAAGTCCAGAATACAGAACTCTGTTACATGTAATCCATCCAGCGGTCTGAGTCAAAAATGGGTGACCTTCTCAGTGTCAAATTGTACACCAGAAAGAGCATTATTGTACACCAGAAAGAGCATTATTGTACACCAGAAAGAGCATTATTGTACACCAGAAAGAGCATTTCTGTACACCAGAAAGAGCATTTCTGTACACCAGAAATGATCCTAGTCACCCCACTACGGGTTAAATTCAGGGGGAAATGGGTATGACGCTTCAAGCTAGGGACACCTGTATTTAGGGAGTTTCTCCCATTCTTCTCAGCAGATCCCTTTAAGCTCTGTCTGGTTGGATGGGTAGAGTTGCTGCACAGGTATTTTCTGGTCTCTCCAGAGATGTTAGATCGGGTTCAAGTCCGGGCTCTGGATGGGCCACTCAAGGACATTCAGAGACTTGTCCCGAAGCCACTCCTGCATTGTCTTGGCTGTGTGCTTAGGGTCATTGTCCTGTTGGATAATTAACCTTCACCCCAGTCTGAGGTCCTGAGCACTGTGGAGCAGGTTTTCATCAAGGATTTCTCTGTACTTTGCTCCGATCATCTTTACCTTGATCCACACTAGACTCCCAGTCCCTGCCGCTGAAAAACATCCCCACAGCATGATGCTGTCACCACCATGTTTCACCGTAGGGATGGTGCCAGGCTTCCTTCAGATGTTACGCTTGGCATTCTGGCCAACGAGTTCAGTCTTGGTTTCATCAGAGCAGAGAATCTTGTTTCTCATGGTCTGAGAGTCTTTAGGTGCCTTTTGTCAAACTCCAAGCTGGCTGTCATGTGCCTTTTTTACTGAGGAGTGGCTTCTGTCTGGCCACTCTACCATAAAGGCCTGATTGGTGGAGTGCTCTAGGAAGACTCTTGGTGGTTCCAAGCTTAGTCAATTTAAGAACGATGGAGGCCACTGTGTTCTTGAGAACCTTTAATGCATTTTGGTAGCCGTCCCCAGATCTGTACCTCGACACAATCCTGTCTCGGAGCTCTATGAACAATGCTTTCGACCTCATGGTTTGGTTTTTGCTCCTACATGCACTGTCAACTGTGGGACCTTTATATAGACAGGTGTGTGCCTTTCCAAATCATATCCAATCAATTGTATTCACCACACGTGGACTCCAACCAAGTTGTAGAAACATCTCAAGGATGATCATTGGAAACAGGATGCACCTGTGCTCAATTTCGAGTCTCATAGCAAAGGTTCTGAATACTTATGTAAATAAGGTATTTCGGTTTCGTTTTATACATTTGCAAAAATGGCTAAAAACCTGTTTTCACTTTGTCATTATAGGGTACTGTGGGTAGATTGCTGAGTTTTTTTATTTTTTATTTATTTAATCCATTTAGAATAGAATATAGCAGTAATGTAACAAAAAGTGGAAAAAGTCAAGGGGTCAGAATACTTTCTGAAGGCACTCTACATCATTGCGTGAAACCAACCAAAAGCACGTTTTTTTGTGTTCGCGAACGGGCGACAAAACACATGCTATTCAACGGTTTTCTTGTTAGGCTATATACTTTATATTCCCTGCCCTCCACTGGCTCACAGAAGACATGATGAACTGCTGTTGATGCTAACTGGCAAGCTGTTTCAATGTAGTTATTAGCTACAAAAAAATATTGCATAGTCAGACCATTATTACTCTTCCAGCTGGCTGATAGGCATTATTAGGTAGGTCCTGTTAAAGAAGTACATAACCTGAAAAGCAGAAAGTGGTATAGAGGTAGATAGTTAAATTAGTATACACCCATCTGATAAGACGTTCAAGTGCAGGGTACAGTACCGTCACACACATCGAATGCTCCCTCCAATTTATTGAGTGCATTTCGTTGACCCAAAGGTCTTCATGACGACACAGAGGTAGGGAATCTAAAAAGCGGAGGGCGGAGAGAGGAAGAAACATTGGACAGCTGAGGTTGAGAGGCCTGTCCTAACCTGTCCCAAGCAGTGACGAGAGATGAGTTTTCAGGTCACATCAAGAAAGGAAGACGGGAAGGAATGTGCGTGGTGGAATGCTCTGAGGGTAGGATCGGGGGGGATGGAAGGAAGGAAGAAAGAATGGAGGAGAAGTGGAGAAGATGGCTGCCGGCCTTGGCTTTTACTCAAAACGTCTCACCGCATTGAGAGATGGGAGGATGAGATATGGCCGCTCTGATTGGTTGGAGCCATATCAGCCTCTGTTGTCACTGGAGGAGAGGGGATTTTACAGCTCGGTGATTGGCTGTTTGTTGCTGGCCTGGGGGGGGCATTCCCTCAAAGGAAAGTGCTGGTAGCCATGAAAGAGCTTTTATAGGCAGTAATTACAGACTAGCTACAGGTACAGGTATATGCTATAATAATGACATGTTATATGGTGTAATAACTAGACAGTGTGATGACTAGATGGTATCATGTCTGTGTCCGTCTGTGCTCTAAGCCTTAAGTCTGTTTCGCATGTCTTTTGTCAGTCTCATTAACATCAGTCTATCATTAAAATCTCGCCCCCCCCCCTCCCCCCTTAACAGCACTTCACAGACCTCCTGGATGACTTTTCACAGGATGCTTTGCTGGGCCAGCTGCTGAGCGACCCCTTCCTCTCCGGCCGGGAAGGAGAGGCCATGGACGAGGGGGAGGATTTTACCCCGTCCTCCCCGCTGCCGCCCCACATCCAGGCGGAGCACTCCTACTCCCTGTGTGGGGACTCCCGGCCCCAGTCGCCCGTCTCACATCTGCCTGGGGAGCAGGGGAGTGATGCAGGTGAGAGGGGGACGGCAGAGTGAGGAAAGAGCGGAGGGTTTTGGGCCTCAGTGACAGTTGTAGATTGCATGCCGTATTGTAATGCGTGGACTATCTATGACATCTATAAAAAGAAGAGGGTGGCAATACAGACATATGTGGAGATGTGTACATTCAATGCCGCACAAGACCCGAACAATACGTAAAGTATCTAATGTAAGTGACAGTGTTGATGCCGACGTGTCTCTTTCTATTAGAATCAGATGGTGAGGATTGGTCCCTGGAGCAGGAGGAACAGATGGAGGTGTTGCTGTGTGACCCTCCAGCCCTGCTGCCCACCCTAACCCTCTCCCTGGCCCCGGAGGGCCACATCACTGAGGCCACGGCTCCACCAGCCCCCAAGCCCAACCCACAGACCTCCACACAGGGCAAGGCCAGCAAGGTAATAGGACGTCTAGAGTCACAGCACATGCAGACAGGCCCACAATGCACGCACGTAACGTCCCTCTCTGCTGTCTGATTGTCTAGGCGAAGGAGATTGGTGAGATCCAGATCAAACTGGAGCCTCATGAGGTGGACCAGTTCCTCAACTTGTCTCCTAAAGGTGAGAGCTGACGCACACCATATCGTACTGCCACACTACTCATAACCTCTCTGTATGTCGTCCCCAGACCTGGGTCAAATATACGTGTCAAATACTGTGCTAACTCTTTCCACCTCATTAAATAACATAACATATGCCATTTAGCAGACACTTTTATCCAAAGCGACTTAGTCATGAGTGCATACATTTTGAAGGTAAATCAAGCACATTTTAAGTATTTGACCATGTATATGGTATGTACAAAATATTTGTTTTAAATACAAACACTCTGACGAAGGTCGGGAGGCTGATACGTAAGCCTATTAAAGAGCAGGGATACTATCCAGAGCAGTGTGTGGGTTTCTTCTTTAAAAAAAAATACAAACAAAACATGTGAAGTGTTGGTTTCATGAACTAAAATAAAAGATCCCAGAAATGTCCATACGCACAAAAACCTTATTTCTCTAATTTTGTGCATAAATTTGTTTACATCCCTGTTAGTGAGCATTTACCATTGCCAAGATAATCCATCCACCTGATAGGTATGGCATAATCAAGAAGCTGATTAAACCGTGTGATCATTACACAGGTGCACCTTGTGCTGGGGACAATGAAAAGCCACTCTACAATGTGCAGTTTTGTCACATAACACAATGCCACAGATGTCTCAAGTTTTGCAATTGGCTTGCTGACTGCAGGAAAATCCACCAGATCTGTTGCTAGAGAACGGAATGTTAATTTCTCTACCATATGCAACCTCCAAAGTTGTTTTAGAGAATTTGGCAGTACGTCTGCTGATGTCAACGTTGTGAACAGAGTGCCCCATGGTTGTGGTGGGGTTATGGTATGTGCAGGCATAAGCTACGGACAACAAACACAATTGCATTTTATCAATGGCAGTTTCAATGCACAGAGATACCGTGATGTGATCCTGAGGCCCATTGTTGTGCCATTCATCCCCCGCCATCACCTCATGTTTGAGCATGATAATACACAGCCCATATTGCAAAGATCTGTACACAATTCCTGGAAGTTGAAAATGTCCCAGTTCTTCCATGGCTTGCATACTCACCAGACATGTCACCCATTGAGCATGTTTGGGATGCTCTGGATCGACGTGTACGACAGCGTGTTCCGGTTCCTGCCTATATCCAGCAACTTCGCACAGCCATTGAAGAGGAGTGGGAGAACATTCCACAATCACAGGCCACAATCAACAGCCTGATCAATTCTATGCGAAGGAGATGTGTCACGTTGCATGAGGCAAATGGTGGTCACATCAGATAATGACTGGCTTTTTGATCCATGCCCCTAACTTTTTTTAAGGTATCTGTGACCAACAGATGGATCTATATTCCCAGTCATGTGAAATCCATAGATTAGGACCTAAGAAATGTATTTTGTGTTGACTGATTCCCTTATATGAACTGTAACTCAGTAAAATCTCAAGTTGTTGCGTTTTATATTTTTGTTCAGGATAGTTATTATGCAGGCGGATCAGTGTTGTGCTGCTCTGAGGACCCCTTCTAGCCACTGATGGATAATGTTGACATTAAGTACAATCCAATGTGTAAAGTCTGTAAATGTTAGTGCTGATAATCTCCAGAGAATGTTTGCAAGTGTGTAACCTGTTTGTGTTGTGTTTCCCCTCACAAGGTCTGGAGTCTCTGCAGATGCCACCCACCCCTCCCTCCTCCCACGGCAGTGACTCCGAGGGCAGTCAGAGCCCGGTACACGCCAGCACCCCCCAGAGCCCCTCCACCCCCTCCTCTCCCCTCAGCCCTGCGCCCTCCCAGGCCGGCCTCAAGGTGTCTCAGCGCACACCATCCTCCCTCTCCAACTCCCCTCTTCTCACCGCCCCACATGTAAGTACAACACAGACTGGGGACCAGGGATTCACTGAAAAGATACAGGGACCCTGTTGGCAGAATATGAATCCTTCCAGCCTTCCTTCAGTTGATCACTGATCTGAGAGAGATTGGATAAGTTAATGCGAGGTTATCAGCGTATTGCGTTCACTAATCCAACCTGGTCAGATCAGTGACAACCTCCGTGAAACTTAAGGAATGAGCGATGGAACTATTCAGAGAACAGATACAGGGAAGTCACCGAAATAAGATACAGTATGTCAGTTTATCTGATGGGCTCTGATGACAATTCCTCTCTCCCCCCGTAGAAGTTGCAGGGCTCTGGCCCTCTCCTGCTGACAGAGGAAGAGAGGAGAACCCTGGTTGCCGAGGGTTACCCTGTTCCCACCAAGCTGCCCCTGTCCAAGGCGGAGGAGAAAGCCCTGAAGAAGATACGCAGGAAGATCAAGAACAAGGTGGGACTTGGGATTACGATTTCTGGTTTGAAATGTCAAACAATAGTTAGGAACAAATATAAATGCAACATGCATTTAATTTCAATGATTTTACTCAGTTAGAGTAAAAACAAAATCAGTCAATTGAAATAAATAAATTAGGCCCTATTCTTAATTTCACATGACTGGGCAGGGCCGCAGCCATGGATGGGCCTGGGAAGGGCGTAGACCCACCCACTTGGGAGCCTGACCCACCCACCGTGGAGCCAGGCCCAGCCAATCAGACTGAGTTCTTCCCCACAAAGGGCTTTAAAACAGACAGAAGTTGTCCTCAGTTTCATCAGCTCTCTGGGTGGCTAGTCTTAGATGATCCCGAGGTGAAGAAGCTGGATATGGAGGTACTGGGCTGGCGTGGTTACACGTGGTCTGCAGTTTTGAGGCTGGTTGGACATACTGCCAAATTCTATAAAATGACGTTGGAGGCGGCTTATGGTAGAGAAATTAACATTCCGTTTTCTTGAAAGAGCGCTGGTGGACATTCCTGCAGTCGGCATGCCAAATGCGCACACTCTCAAAACTTGAGACATCTGTGGCATTGTGTTTTGTGACAAAACTGCACATTTTAGAGTGGTCTTTTATTGTCCCCAGCACAATGTGCACCTGTGTAATGATCATGCTGTTTAATCAGCTTCTTGATATGCCACAACTGTCAGGTGGATGGATTATCTCGGCAAAGGAGACATGCTCACTAACAGGGACGTAAACACATTTGTGCACAACATTTGAGAGAAATAAGCTTTTTAATGCGTATGGAACATTTCTTGTATCTTTTATCATGAAGCATGGTACCAACACTTTACATGTTGCGTTTATATTTTTGTTGACTATATTCGGTATACAGTGGGGTCTAAAATGATTGACGCCCTTGATAACGATCAGCAATAATGACTGTATATGTTGTTTTTAAATACATTGTATTCTCATTCAGGATTATAAATATAATTATTTTATACAGTCATTATTGGTCTTTATCAAGGGTGACAATCATTTCCGACCCCACTGTGTATATATTTGTCCGACATGCAATAACACACCTCAAGAGTGATACGTTAAAGTGACACTTCCGTGAGCCATGACTTGGCGTAATTTCGACATCCTTTCTTTCAGATCTCTGCTCAAGAGAGCCGCAGAAAGAAGAAGGAGTACATGGACGCCCTGGAGAAGAAGTGAGTCTTTCGTGATGTTCTCATTCTGCGTGAAATCAAATGTGTTGCTTTGGGAATGCGTTTTTTTGTGTTTGTCCTTCTATTTCTTTGGTAATTAATTTGCATCATGATCAAATGCTATAGATAAATACTTTATTATGAACAATTCATAAAACTCAAAAGCAGTAACTTCTGTCAAGGCATTGTGTCCCCTAGTTATTTCTTCTACCCGTCACTGATCTTGTAGTTCCCCCCTTTGTCCACAGGGTGGAGAACTGCTCCAATGAGAACAGCGAGCTGCGCAGGAAACTGGAGAATCTGGAGTGTACCAACAAGTAAGAGACGTACATTATATAGTGTTGCAGGGTATGTTTCGTGCTTCATCCTCTCCTACATTATTAATCCAACCTTGTAAAATGTATCACACAGTTCACTGAGTCGAACGGAGCGTGATGTTTAGTTATGTTTTCATGTGTTTGTGCACCAATACACACCGTGTAACATTGTCTGTGAAGTCACATGTTAGTCCAGTGACGTGTATAATTCTCTGCTGTTCTTTTCAGGTGTGTGTGTGTGTGTGTGTGTGTGTGTGTGTGTGTGTGTGTGTGTGTGTGTGTGTGTGTGTGTGTGTGTGTGTGAGAGAGAGAGAGAGAATGCACGCGTGTGAGAATGCGCGCGTGTGTATTGTCTTCGGCGGGGTGTGTGAGTGTGTCTATGACTAACCTCCCCCTCCCCCCCCATCCCCTCTACCCTCATGCCCTCTCCCTTTCCCCCCTCTCTCCCCTTGTCACCTCTCCCTAGGACTCTAATACAACAGCTGCACTCTCTGCAGGCGGTGGTGGCAAGGAAGGTTCCCCGCTCCTGCAAAGTCACTGGCACCCAGACCTCCTCCTGCCTCATGGTGAGACTCCCCAACACAACGCTCAGCCCTGTGTGTGTGTGTGTGTGTGTGTGTGTGCGAGCGCGCGTTTGTGTTTCATATTGATTGGATAACCTTTTGCTTTTCATTTTATATAACTCCTGCATGCTCTGTGTGTCAGCTGTTGTGGGCAGACTATCTTGTCCTTTTCATGTAAATGCTTGACTGTGGAGCCTACTGACATATCGGGGGTGTGTGTCTAGGTAGTGGTGCTGTGCTTCGCTGTGTTCCTAGGGAGTTTCTACCCCAACCTGGGTCCCTGCTCCTCCATCACAGAGACTGGCCTCTCCAGAGACATGGCCATGCAGGAGTCTTACACAGCTACAGGTACTGTACACACTCACTCACTCACTCACTCACTCAGTCATACGTTGCACATTCATGTTTCATGGATTAATGCTGATCTTTTTATAGTGTGTGTGCGAGCGAGGCATTAGCTCTGAATCTCTGAGTGCTGAGGGACTAGCAGTGTTCTGTAATCCTACCAGTCACACACACACACACACACACCTTTTTTTTGAGTGTTTTGACGTGGCCTCCTGGAAGAGTGTACACTTGAATGTCGTCGTTTCCCCATTCAGCGGGACTTATCATTAGCATGATTAAACTGCAATGCAGCCATTTTAATGATGACTGATCTTTGCTCCCCCTACCGCTCTTCTCCCTCCCACACACAGCCTGTTTGCCACAGAGCCCAGTATCAGTGTTGCTGGCAGTCCGCCCTACAGTAGAACAATCTGGATGTAGGCTATGTACAGTGCAAGGTTTACTGTTGGTTGGGTTGTTGTTTTTTGTGTATAATCCATTTCATAAGACTTCATTTGTAAATCTTGTTGAGAGGGTTGCAGCGATGTAGGGTTGCATTAGTAGTAGACTTGATCATATCAAAGGATTATAACAAGGAAATATGTAAAAGATTAAGGTAGGCATGTCATTGAGTACTTTCTCCTTTCTGGACATGATGTGATCAGATAGTTTTTTTGAATTTTTTATATCTATTTCTTTTACCCATGATCCTTCACAGTGAAGTCCAGGAGCCTGCTGTCCTATGAGGAGAGAGGGCTGGATGAGCCACACCTTCTGGGTCTGGGCGGGGACTATCCTGACCAGTTGGAGAGGCCCACGGTCGTCATGGCAGCGTGGCGCTCTGAGAAAAAGCAGCAGAAAGGGGAGGAGTCGCACCGTGCTGAGACACGCTCACCTTTCAACAACAGTGATGCGAATCCACAGAAACCCCTGCTATTAGACCTGCACAGGTAACAGACACACACACACACACACACACTTATGGTAGGCGATGATATCAGAGACTGTATGGGACAGAAAAACTGTTTTTGACACGATTTTGGGGTATTGATGCCAGTAAAAGTCTAGTACTGTAGTTTCTTATTGGTTCGTCTCTCTTCTTCTGCTTCAGGTCTCTGGAGCAGAGGGTGAACGACAGCACTAAAATCATAGAGCTGGAGAGGACGGTCAACGAGACGTCATAGGGCTCTACCTCTGACCCCTCACCCCTGACCTGCAGGCGCAGGAGACGGAGGCTCTCTGTATTTATAGAATCCTTTTTTTGATATCTTTATTATTTTATCGTATGTAGTTGTTGTTCTTTTTATATTGTGTTTTTATTCCATTCCAATAGTACCACCACCGTCTGATATATTTTTGTGTTCATGCTTTGTTTTTATTTTGCCTTATTTGCTTTACTACTTTATATATTTGATGACATCCTTTGCTCTGGCCATTATGCTCTGTTACATTTGAGTGAGTGGTATTTCGTTCTGTATCTCTATGGTGATATTCCCCTTCATGTGATGTTGGTGTTATGAGAATGGGGAGCTCTGTGAATGCTCGACGGTCTTCTTCACAGTAATGGGGCTTTCTATCTCAAATGCTATTTCCTTTCCGTATTGGTTTCCTGCTTATTTTTGTCAGGATGGTTTCTGAATAGCACACTGTCCATAAATATGAGTATCTGTCAAAAGCCAAAGGTCTCCGTAGCGAACCCTATTTTTGTAAATGTAAATAATAACAATGTAATAGTCAGCCTACATGTGTGCGGTCAGTAAAACCAATGTTGACGGACGTTGATCGATGGTTGGATGTTGAGACAATCAAGCTTTATAATACAGCGTTATGACACAGTACTTTTTATACCGGATAATGTGTGTAGGGAATGTGTTGTTTCCTAAACTAAGATACGTTCTTGCTGGAGAAAACACAATGGTGGCCTTGTGAAATGTAATGAACCACTATGAGGTTTCTGCTAGTCTCATAGTCTCCGTACCACCTGCGCTGTCTCACACAGATGAATAGAGCCATTCGCGCCTTCCCCATTGGCCTGCACCCTGCCGTCAATCCACTCGTACTGTGTCCCCAAAGAGTCCATTGTCATACTTATTTATTGTATATAAATTGTTGAGTCACATTTTGCCTCCACAGGACCTATATTTGTCTTTTATGAGTTCTGTCCTTTTTGGTTTTTGATTAAAACAAATAAATATTTTCCGTAGTAAAAGCATCAACTGCCGTGTAAGATTGTCCTGCTTTGAAGTGTGATTGAAGTCATGTGCTGTGTGTTTGAGACTAAGAGCACGCATACCCTCTCTGTGAGCATGTGTCTGTCAGAAGTTGTACGAAGCCCTTCCCAAAGGTTTGGCCACCAGCCATTCAAATCAACTTATTCAAATGTTTTCACCCAGTGGTTCTCAACTGGTTTTGCCTCGGGACCCAAATGGAACCAGATTGTCTCAGCCGCGATCCAATATTCACATGCCGATTATTTTTGGTTTGCTGCCAAAATGCAACCTGGATTTTAAAATTTTATTTTTGCAGTACTATTTGAAAGTAAATGTACAAATTATATGATAAGGGAACAACAGTACCTCATTTTTCATTTTGCCCATATTCTTGATGAGGAATGTGAAGTTCACTGGTTTCAGACTGCACAATCAACCAAATAGTTCTACTGATTTCTACACACTTTCTACCTGGTTTTAGTTGTTTCAGTTCAGACTGGAGTATTTTTAAAATGAGACGCCAGTTGAGAATCACTGTTTTAACCCACACCCCGATGGTCAAATAAATGACAGCTCTGCCTCTGGCAGACGGGTCTATGGATTCAACTGGTGAGTGTGTGACCATGCGGTCGTCTATGCACATTTCTGCGTGCATTTTGTCAAATGTTGTGTCTGTTCAGATGATGATTTGCTTAGAATGAAAGTCTCATGGTTGGGAGGTGGGATACTAACTGCATTTAACAGAAAAACAGACAGACTTACTGACAGAATCAGATGCAATTTGTCAAATTACTGCAAAAGCATCATTTCCAATCCTTAACTACTTAGTCATTTACCTATTCATTCCCGTAGTGGGTTATAATGATGCAACTGATATGTCAATTTTGGCAAATGCCAGATGGGCTGGACCATTTTTTTGTTGTTGGGTGGGCTGGTTGAAAATTGACAGCAAATGTTTTATTTTTTTTTACATAAAAAAATACAACAATGAGCAAGGTGACATGGCCAGCGGTATACTAATCTATAATAAGGGTTTGGCTGATCAGTCGGCAACGGCCAAGATCATGGATCCTAAAAAACAAAGGGTGCCTATAAATGTAGAAAGAGCACATTCTACATTGTCACTTCACTCAAAACAAATGTGTGGTGGCTAAAACCATGATTTGCTCAAACAGTAAAGTGTATTCTCCTCATGATTCCTGTAATGAAAGTGTCTGTCCTGCCCATGTGTCTGTGCCCTGGCTGGGGCCTGCTGCTGTGATGAGCGAGCCCCTCTTCTATCCCCCCCATCAGCTTGAAAGACAAATGCGTTCTGATTGTATAACATTGAAAAATGCAATTGTGGAAAAAGCACAGCTTTGGAAGCTTCGTTCCCTTCTCTGACGAAGAGAGGAAGGTCTCCACTTTCTGTAGGTATCATTGTTTTTTATCAACTCAATATTCAGCTCAATAACTATTTTGATATGGCGAAATGCGCACCGGATATTGCGAGGGCCTTATGGGTAGGTCTCATGAGTAGGATGTTCAATTTACTGTTGGATGAATACATGGCTACTATCGGTGTGTTATTATAATTAGAGTTCGCTATCTAATTAACTCATTTTGTGTTTTCCTTTCTCAGGTTTTGAACCCTAAATTAATGATCATATTATATGAGTTAGTGCACATAAAGATGTATGTAATTCATCTCTTTTGGACAAAAGGAGGACATTCTGGTGTCCTATTTGACTAGGGTGACCAGTCGTTCCTGATTTCCGGGGACAATCTCTGATTTTAGAGCGTTCCCTGAAATTGTCACCGATAAGCCCTCAGAAAGAAAACAACAACTCTGAAGTTAAATTGAGGCAGATATTTCAATAATCAAACGCTGTATCCAATCATATTTGAATGTAAAAATGATGTCTATATCCCTGTTCCAAACTCATTTGCTCCCGCGGTTCCGACACAGACCTTGTATGAGAATGTTTGATCATTGATTGTGATTGTGTGATTGTAAAATTACTAGATAACTGTGGAGGGGCTGTTGCTTTCTGTGTTGTAAATAATGCAAGTATGTCAAAGTACTAAAGCAAAATGTTATAATTTAATATCTGTATTTCCATCCATGCCATTGTTATAGATTTTTTTTTTGTCAACTTGAAATTCATGACAATCACTGGATTGCACATGACTATCTCGAATCATGCATTCCTGCTTGGATGTGTTAGATGAAATCATTTAAAAAAAATACCTAAGTAGTCTATTTGTTGCACTTATTGAAGGACTATGAATTACTTTGTCTGACCAGATTACCAACAAAGATAGTGGCACCAGTGACACCAGGGGGAAATTAGTTGGCTGTGCGCATAGTGCTGTGGGCTGGTGTGAATAAAACGCCAGGGCCGAAATCTTGTCCCAGTTCGCCCCTGCTCTGCCCTACTTTTACCATGGTGATGATGCTGCAGCAGAGTGAGGAGGAGCAGGAGTATCCCACAATGCCCTTGTCGGGGCCGGAGATGGATGCTGCCTGCTGCAGCTCGTGAGGTTCTGTTGAGCTGACGCTTGTTGTTCCTGCCCCAGCTCGTGCTGCCATTTCCAGACGGTCATCTCCGACTAGCCGTTCGCGATCACCGTCTCGTGCTTGACGGTGCGGCGAACACAGATCCCCGCCGCTTTGGGTTCCTTCAACAAACGCGACCATAAAAAGGACGGACACTGTCATCCAGCGATACCCACCGTAGACCGTCTCTGTCTCCCGGAGTAGCCGGGGAGAGGGGGTCCAGCGCCAGCCGCAGCATGAGCATGGACCCCCTGGCCAAGCCCTGCCCGTCCCAGGCGGAGCACACCCCCGGGACCTTCAGCGGCCGGCTGACGGCGCTGGAAGCAGCCGGGGAGGACAGCGAGTCCGGCTGCGGCGAAGAGGAGGCCATGGGGGGCAGCGATACGTTCACTAGCCTCGTCGAGATGGAGGTGGAGACGCTGGAGGAGAAATTAAAGGGTCTGGCTTTTAGGAAACAGACTTCGTATAGGTGAGTCAACGGTAGAAGGCTAGCCTTCAGGAATAAGGGCTAAACGTTATTTGGATAAAAACTAGGATTTAGACAGCAGAGAGGAAAATGGGATTAGAGGACTGTAACGTTAGATAATTCTCTGCCCATTTACATTCACTTGGGCTGTTGTTTGTATTGGCAAACATTGACAAAAACACAATCGAACACACAAATAGGGAGAAGAGAGAGTGATAAAGCATTTGATAGCGCACACATTTCTGACATAAGGTCCTCTGAAATACTGTATTATTACTAATATGGTAGACTATTACATTATTAAATTGTGATAACTATCAGAGTAGGTTATTTCTCCCTGACTGAACCACGCATTGGCTTGAGCACACTGTCATTCCGAGCTAGTGTCCATAGTGTGTGTGCAAATGCGTATTGTTGTATTTTCTGTGTCGTTTTTCTGTGTGTTGTCGTATGTGGAAGGGGGGGTATCTTTATTGATTTGCAGTGTGTGTGTGTGTGTGTGTGTGTGTGTGTGTGTGTGTGTGTGTGTGTGCCCAACAAAACCCAGAGGAAGCTATAGCTTTCGTTCTGATTTAGTGAGAGATGAAGTGTGTGTGTGGTCTTGCATAGCGTAGTGTGTCGGTCAGTCTGCCTCTTGTATTGGAAAACGGTCTGCTTTGGAGGTCAAATCAATATCGCCTAATGATTTGTTTGCCGTTTGGTTTTTGTGGAGAGATATTGAAATCTTTAGTCTGTCTGTCTGACTTCTGGTTTGTAGTAGCCATAGTGAATGAATGCATCATGATTACATGCAGCTCCTGTGTCTGTTTGAAGGCCAAGCTCTCCGTGGTCTAAGTGTGTGATTCAAACAAACCTGGGAAATGATACCGTTGAACATCAAAGGCTCTCTGTGTGTGTGTGTGTTTGTGTGTGTGTGTGTGTGTGTAAAACAATGACTCCTTTCAGACCAGTAATAGGTACCCCCTTCACCAGTCTGTAATAGTGACACTGCCCCCAGGGGGCAGACCACAGCTGGAGAGTGTGTATTGTGGTAATCAGGCAGAGTGTGTAATTGTGTGTCTCTGTGTGTGAGTGTCAATAAATACATTTGATTGATTGATTGAGATAGACAGACAGATATATAGATATATAGATAATAGAGAGAGTGTACTTAGTGTGTTGTATCCCCACATTGAGCTGACTCCCACTGGGTGAGAGTGGTCACACAGGACTGTGTTCCCAGAAAGCTCTCGGCCCTTTCATCTATTCTGAGACGTCTAGGTCTGCTACCCATAAATAAACAGCGCTCAGACACCCAGCGGGTGTGTGTGTGTATGTGCAGTGGTGGGAAAAAGTACCCAATTGTCATACTTGAGTAAAAGTAAAGATACCTTAATAGTAAAAGTGAAAGTCACCCTGTCAAATACTACTTGAGTAAAAGTCTAAAAGTATTTGGTTTTAAATATACTTAAGTATCACAAGTAAATGTAATTGCTAAAATATACTTAAGTAAAAGTATACATAATAAAACAATTCCTTATATTAAGCAAACCTGATGGCACCGTTTTCTTGTTTTTTAAATGTATTTACCGGATAGCCAGGGGCAAACTCCAACACTCAGGCATCATTTACAAACAAACAATGTGTGTTTAATGAGTCCGCCAGATCAGAGGCAGTAGGGATGACCAGGGAGGTTCTGTTTATAAGTGTGTGAATTGGACCATGTTCTCTCCTGCTAAGCATTCAAAATGCAACGAGTACTTTTGGGTGTAATAAATAAAATAAAATACAGATACCCCAAAACACTACTTATGTAGTACTTTGTAGTATTTTTACCTAAGGACTTTACACCACTGTGTGTGTGTGTACGCAAGTGTGTGTTTGCATGCATTTGCATGTGTGGTTGTCTGTGTTGTATGTGGGGTAGCCTATCTCCCAGAGGAGGACGTTCAAAGCCTCTCTCTCTCTCATGTGGGATAAAATTGTTTTTACTTCATCCCCAACCAGGACACCCAACAACAGAGAGAAGATTAACAACCACACAGAGAGAAACAGGACAGGGTGGAAAAACATCAACTCTGATGTGCTGATCTAAGATCATTTTTGCCTTTTAGATCATAATGAGTACGATTATATGGACAGATCTTAGATCAGCACCCCTACTCCGAGACACCTTCTGGATATGGTTCCCTAATTGCAGTTCCTGCCTGCAGTAACCAAAGGAAGAAGCATTGAACTGACCAGAACAGACAGACGCTGACAGCAAAATTGTTACGGCCCAAATCCAGCCCACATCTGTTTGGCCCAGTTACCATTTATTGTTATTATCGCCCAGAATTGGGTCAGATCTGTTTGCCATGAAAAGGCCACAACATCCATAACCCAGACTCAAATATTGGCGTAAAACTCTCCAGGAGGCCTGTCCGGGATTTAATCAGTTATCACAGTGAGAGAGTAGAGCGCTCAGTCTGGGACTTCAGAAAGAGACTTGTGCTCTTTTGAACAGCCCATAAGAGTCCTAATTGTAGAATTGTTCAGATGACACGTTTTCCCATCCTGAAACCGATGAACAGTTTAACATACAATATGAATGACTTTCTGTTTTCCTGACAAACTCTGAGCCATAGGCCTTTTCTTGTTTGGGAAAAAGAACGTGCCCTGTTTTCTCTCCTCCGTCCTCTCTCCTCCGTGACCCCGGAAACTGATAATTGGCCGAGTTGTCGAGGAGTGTGTCATTTCGTTAGTAGGCAAACGGAAGACGGCCCTTCCCCCCTTGATAGCGTCCTTTTGGTGAGGAAGCACAAGTGTATCCTACCGCGGAAGAGTTTTGAATCAGATCAGTTGCATTGTCGGAGGAGAAAAGCCTGCAGACATTTAAAAACGATATGCTACTTATCTTTGTATTTATAAAATGTTTTGCTCATAAACTTCTTTTTTTTTTTTATAACTTTACACATTTATTTTGGGACACACCCCTGTAGACGTCATTTGCCTGATGACGCGCGTGAAGAAGGAGCTTCCCGTTTCATACAGGCGCATTTTTCATCCACGTTCACTCTCCACGTCGCCCCTCCTGGATTACATTTGACTTTTTTTTCCCCAAAAGGAGGAGAGAGAGAACAGAGAAGAGAGAGGACATGAGCCTACAGGCTGATCTAGGGCTACTGTGTCTCTAAAGCATCATACAGTATGTCAACTGAGCTTCCACCAACTTTAAGGAGACAAAACCTTATCCCTAACTGAAACAATAACAAAGCGTTCTCCCCGCCCCTGTGTCGCAAAAAAAACAAAGGGAGTGATGCTGGAGAAATATAACCACTCTCAAATTCATAGGCATCGTTATGGATGCAAGGACTGACATCCATGATTTTAAATGTGTAGTTTTAACCATGTTTTGAGGTTATTACAGTGTTTGTTTACTTTGTTTACGTTGTTTACAAACGTATATTTTGGCTTCGAATGGGGAACGACAGTTGAAATAAGCTCATGAGGCATTTATAGGTTATCGTCTTCAAGAATAATGGGTATATATCATTGATTTATAAGTCCAAAGATGTATATAGCAACTAATGATTCTAGCTTTAACTTTGCACTGGGTTTGGTAGTGGTTGGATGTCCTTGGGAAAAGCCTGGGCCTGGTAGTGGTTGGATGTCCTTGGGAAAAGCCTGGGCCTGGTAGTGGTTGGATGTTCTTGGGAAGAGCCTGGGCCTGGTAGTGGTTGGATGTCCTTGGGAAGAGCCTGGGCCTGGTAGTGGTTGGATGTCCTTGGGAAGAGCCTGGGCCTGGTAGTGGTTGGATGTCCTTGGGAAGAGCCTGGGCCTGGTAGTGGTTGGATGTTCTTGGGAAGCGCCTGGGCCTGGTAGTGGTTGGATGTCCTTGGGAAAAGCCTGGGCCTGGTAGTGGTTGGATGTTCTTGGGAAGAGCATGGGCCTGGTAGTGGTTGGATGTCCTTGGGAAGAGCCTGGGCCTGGTAGTGGTTGGATGTTCTTGGGAAGAGCCTGGGCCTGGTAGTGGTTGGATGTTCTTGGGAAGAGCCTGGGCCTGGTAGTGGTTGGATGTCCTTGGGAAGAGCCTGGGCCTGGTAGTGGTTGGATGTCCTTGGGAAGAGCCTGGGCCTGGTAGTGGTTGGATGTCCTTGGGAAGAGCCTGGGCCTGGTAGTGGTTGGATGTTCTTGGGAAGCGCCTGGGCCTGGTAGTGGTTGGATGTCCTTGGGAAAAGCCTGGGCCTGGTAGTGGTTGGATGTTCTTGGGAAGAGCATGGGCCTGGTAGTGGTTGGATGTCCTTGGGAAGAGCCTGGGCCTGGTAGTGGTTGGATGTCCTTGGGAAGAGCCTGGGCCTGGTAGTGGTTGGATGTCCTTGGGAAGAGCCTGGGCCTGGTAGTGGTTGGATGTCCTTGGGAAGAGCCTGGGCCTGGTAGTGGTTGTGTATGGGAAATACAAGACAGAATTTGTTGTCATTATTATAAGCTGACTTTGAGCAATATAACCTCTCTCTCTCTCTCTCTCTCTCTCTCTGCTTTGAGCTGAGGGCTGTACAGCAGGGAGGAAGTACATCCCCTCCGTTTCCTCACTAACTTATTCATGTGCAGCAGAGAGAGCGTGCTGCTGACGCCATCGTTTTATACAGATGAATACATAATGATAACACACTGAACGTTGACTGTCTAGTGCAGGGGAAGAGAGGGCTTACAACTGTCTGCTTCTATCTGGCCTGTTTCAATGATCCCCCCCCTCGTCCGCTCTCTCCATCTCTTCCTCTCTCTCTCGTTCTCTCTCTGTCCTTCTGTCCCTTCGTTCAGTGACTCCTCGTGTATTTCTAAAGCAGGCAGCGGGCGTAGGGAGCAGCCAGACGGATGGACAAAATGAAAAGACAGATTTGGGTCCATTATACCCTTTGATTACTGAGGCGATCATTCTCTGTGAGTTGTGATTACTGAGGGAGAGGAACCCTTTCCCCTTCTCTGTGATTATTACTGAGGGAGAGGAGGAGTCGATCATTCTCTGTGAGTTGTGATTACTGAGGGAGAGGAGGAGTCGATCATTCACTGTGAGTTGTGATTACTGAGGGAGAGGAGGATCATTCACTGTGAGTTGTGATTACTGAGGGAGAGGAGGGTCATCATTCTCTGTGAGTTGTGATTACTGAGGAGAGGAGGAGTCGATCATTCTCTGTGAGTTGTGATTACTGAGGGAGAGGAGGAGTCGATCATTCTCTGTGAGTTGTGATTACTGAGGGAGAGGAGGAGTCGATCATTCTCTGTGAGTTGTGATTACTGAGGGAGAGGAGGAGTCGATCATTCTCTGTGAGTTGTGATTACTGATCGATCATTCTCTGTGAGTTGTGATTACTGAGGGAGAGGAGGAGTCGATCATTCTCTGTGAGTTGTGATTACTGAGGGAGAGGATTCTCTGTGAGTTGTGATTACTGATCATTTCTCTGTGAGTTGTGATTACTGAGGGAGAGGAGGAGTCGATCATTCTCTGTGAGTTGTGATTACTGAGGGAGAGGAGGAGTTCATTCTCTGTGAGTTGTGATTACTGAGGGAGAGGAGGAGTCGATCATTCTCTGTGAGTTGTGATTACTGAGGGAGAGGAGGAGTCGATCATTCTCTGTGAGTTGTGATTACTGAGGGAGAGGAGGAGTCGATCATTCTCTGTGAGTTGGTTTGGTGCGAGAAGGTGGATAAGCTGCTGAGTTTCTGGAGTTTTGGCAGCCCGTGAATGTGCTGAAAGGCATTGGAGCGGTGTGTATTTGAGCTGCGTGTGTGAGATGGTTGGGTGTTCTGTGTGTGTGTGTGTGTAGGGGTTTTAATCGTGAATCTGCGAATCGCTTGCATGCATACACACGCGCAGAATGCACACAGTACACACACACACACACACACACACACACACACACACACACACACACACACACACACACACACACACACACACACACACACACACACACACACACACACACACACACACACACACACACACACACACACACACCAGGATGTTAGTAGTGTGATACATCCTCCTCTCTTTCCTCCTCATTGTGGGTTGTAATACCCTGTTCTGGTTGTCCAACACTGAGATGAGTGAGTGAGTGAGTGGGAGGTGAGTGAGTGAGGTGTGTGTGTGAGTGAGGTGTGTGTGTGCATGCCAGTGTTTTATGGGAGCAGGTCTGTGGGGTAGGTCAGACACACAGACAGTGTCTGATAATACGTGCGTAGGTAACCATCAGTCTTAATCTGTGTGGTGAACAGAGGAATGGGGGGATGTCTGTTTTAGGAGTAGAGGACAGATTATTCCTTTAAAAGGTCTCTCTGTCTCCTGGCGTTTTCCAGAGCAGCGCTGAGGTTGGGGCTGGCGACTGGTGTTTTCATCCCATAATGCAGTGTGATGAGGCATTAAGGGGATTGGATGTTCAGGCTGTGTGGAGTCAGTCTCTCCTTATTTGGTGTTTGTCTGACTGTAAGAGGCTTTTCCTGCTGCCCCCCCCCCCCCCCTTCTCACAGGCCCTACAACAGCCCCACGTTTCAGCAGGATTCACGAGGCCCAAGAGTGGATGGATGGGCGGGAACAGGTGTGGTGTGTGCCTGTTAAACCTGCTGTTTGTCTGTCAGACAAATACCCCCCCTCCCTCTCTCTCTCTGTGCTGTCCAGTCCATCTGGCAGTGCCACTGAGCTGAGACTGACTCCATCACTGTGACACATGTCTGGCTGAGGGAGAGAAAGAGAGGGAGAGAAAGAGAGGAGAGAGGGGGAGAGAGAGAGGGAGGGAGGGAGAGAGAGAGGAAGAGGAGAGAGAAATAGAGGGAGAGGAGAGAGAAAGAGAGGGAGAGGAGAGAGAAAGAGAGGGAGAGGAAGAGAGTTAGAGGAGAGAGAAAGAGGAGAGAGAAAGAGAGGGAGAGGAGAGAGGAAGCGAGGGAGAGGAGAGAGGAAGCGAGGGAGAGGAGAGAGAAAGAGGGAGAGGAGAGAGAGGAAGAGGAGAGAGAAAGAGAGGGAGAGGAGAGAGAGGAAGAGGAGAGAGAAAGAGAGGGAGAGGAGAGAGAAAGAGGGAGATGAGAGAGAAAGAGGGGGAGGGAGAGGAGAGAGGAAGCGAGGGAGAGGAGAGAGAAAGAGTGGAAAAGGAGAGAGAAAGAGGGAGAGGGGAGAGAAAGAGAGGGAGAGGAGAAAGGAGAGAGGGAAGAAAGGGAGAGAAGAGAGAAAGAGAGGGATAGGAGAGAGAAAGAGAGGGAGAGGAGAGAGAAAGAGAGGGAGAGGAGAGAGAAAGAGAGGGAGAGGAGAGAGAAAGAGGGAGAGAAGAGAGAAAGAGAGGGAGAGGAGAGAGAGGAAGAGGAGAGAGAAAGACAGGGAGGGAGAGGAGAGAGGGAGAAAGAGAGGGAGGGAGATGAGAGAGAAAGAGAGGGAGAGGAGAAGGAAGGCAGAGAGAGGAAAGGAGGCGATACACACCGCTCACATCCTCATCCTTGTGCATGAGGTGCCAGTGTGTCAGGGTTTATGTGTGAGCAGAGCGTGTGTGTGTGTGTGTGTGTGTGTGTGTGTGTGTGTGTGTGTCTGTGATCAAGCGAGGCATTAGCTCTGAATCGAGAGTCATCTCTCTGAGTGCTGAGGGACAAGCAGTGTTCTGTAATCCTACCAGTCATATATACAGTGCCTTGCGAAAGTATTCGGCCCCCTTGAACTTTGCGACCTTTTGCCACATTTCAGGTTTCAAACATAAAGATATAAAACTGTATTTTTTTGTGAAGAATCAACAACAAGTGGGACACAATCATGAAGTGGAACGACATTTATTGGATATTTCAAACTTTTTTAACAAATCAAAAACTGAAAAATTGGGCGTGCAAAATTATTCAGCCCCCTTAAGTTAATACTTTGTAGCGCCACCTTTTGCTGCGATTACAGCTCTAAGTCGCTTGGGGTATGTCGCTATCAGTTTTGCACATCGAGAGACTGACATTTTATCCCATTCCTCCTTGCAAAACAGCTCGAGCTCAGTGAGGTTGGATGGAGAGCATTTGTGAACAGCAATTTTCAGTTCTTTCCACAGATTCTCGATTGGATTCAGGTCTGGACTTTGACTTGGCCATTCTAACACCTGGATATGTTTATTTTTGAACCATTCCATTGTAGATTTTGCTTTATGTTTTGGATCAGTGTCTTGTTGGAAGACAAATCTCTGTCCCAGTCTCAGGTCTTTTGCAGACTCCATCAGGTTTTCTTCCAGAATGGTCCTGTATTTGGCTCCATCCATCTTCCCATCAATTTTAAGCATCTTCCCTGTCCCTGCTGAAGAAAAGCAGGCCCAAACCATGATGCTGCCACCACCATGTTTGACAGTGGGTATAGTGTGTTCAGGGTGATGAGCTGTGTTGCTTTTACGCCAAACATAACGTTTTGCATTGTTGCCAAAAAGTTCAATTTTGGTTTCATCTGACCAGAGCACCTTCTTCCACATGTTTGGTGTGTCTCCCAGGTGGCTTGTGGCAAACTTTAAACGACACTTTTTATGGATATCTTTAAGAAATGGCTTTCTTCTTGCCACTCTTTCATAAAGGCCAGATTTGTGCAATATACGACTGATTGTTGTCCTATGGACAGAGTCTCCCACCTCAGCTGTAGATCTCTGCAGTTCATCCAGAGTGATCATGGGCCTCTTGGCTGCATCTCTGATCAGTCTTCTCCTTGTATGAGCTGAAAGTTTAGAGGAAAGACGAGCCAGGTCTTGGTAGATTTGCAGTGGTCTGATACACCTTCCATTTCAATATTATCGCTTGCACAGTGCTCCTTGGGATGTTTAAAGCTTGGGAAATCTTTTTGTATCCAAATCCGGCTTTAAACTTCTTCACAACAGTATCTCGGACCTGCCTGGTGTGTTCCTTGTTCTTCATGATGCTCTCTGCGCTTTTAACGGACCTCTGAGACTATCACAGTGCAGGTGCATTTATAAGGAGACTTGATTGCACACAGGTGGATTGTATTTATCATCATTAGTCATTTAGGTCAACATTGGATCGTTAAGAGATCCTCACTGAACTTCTGGAGAGAGTTTGCTGCACTGAAAGTAAAGGGGCTGAATAATTTTGCACGCCCAATTTTTCAGTTTTTGATTTGTTAAAAAAGTTTGAAATATCCAATAAATGTCGTTCCACTTCATGATTGTGTCCCACTTGTTGTTGATTCTTCACAAAAAAATACAGTTTTATATCTTTATGTTTGAAGCCTGAAATGTGGCAAAAGGTCGCAAAGTTCAAGGGGGCCGAATACTTTCGCAAGGCACTGTATAGATATATACACACACACACACACACACACACACACACACACACACACACACACACACACACACACACACACACACACACACACACACACACACACACACACACACACACACACACACACACACACACACACACACACACACACACATAAAAGCTTAATAAAATGCCTGGCTGTGGTTCTAGCATCCAGACAGGTGTGGGAGTTAATTGCAAAAGTATTGATACATGTAAGCTTCACTTCACAATTTTCTACACACACACACACACACACACACACACACACACACACACACACACACACACACACACAGCACACACAGCACACAGAGCACACAGAACAGTTGTTTGGAGATCTCAGTAATTCTAGAACGTCCCTTGCTCTCCAGCTGTGGTCTGGGAGGCCTTGTGTGTGATTTCTCTGGGTAGCAGAGCCTCATCTAGTAAATCATTGATTCTATTAACCAGTGAGGAGATGAGAGTGAGACAGTAGCCAGGAGACACCACTCCCTCAGCAGCAAGCCTCACCTCTGTCTAATCCTGTTCCAACGTTATTCCTGCTGAACTCTAACCTTATTACAACCTCTGCCTAACCCTATTACGACATGAATGCAATCTAACGCTTGTTTCAACAGGGATACGGTGTTGTTACAACCTCATTCTAACCCGGTTTGAACATTATTAATACAAAACCCTTTTTTAAACCTTACGCTAACCCTATTTCAACGTTATTCCAGCCATATTCAAGCGTCAGTTTTCCCTTCAGTCCCACCTGGGTCAATGTTTTGTACCAGAAATAGA